>NC_092049.1:76047541-76342143 GCF_003086295.3 Arachis hypogaea | reverse complement strand
CACACTGTTAAGATGCATATTCAATCAAATTTAGCAATTCAATGCGAAAGTTAAGTACAATACAACCTCTTGGTGGCTTCTTTTTCTTCTCTTGCTTGGTGTGTAGTCCCCAAGAGTATTGATTGCATGTTATTGAATTGCTGGTTCTCAAGCCCTTAGATGACTGTTATGTGCAGACTTTCTGTAGCGTTTAACTTACTTGGTGTGTGCCAAACTTAGTCCTTGCCATGTTCTATGCATAAATATGAGAAAGCTAAGCCACTAAAACTAGAAATAGACATGATTAAATGATTTATCGATTGCTTAGAGCTAGTAATGTGTAGAAGTAGAATGTAGTATTTGGTGGAACACCAAACTTAGAATCTTATTCTCCCTTAATTGTTTTGGTGTGAACACCAAACTTAGCTCCTTGCAATACATACAATCATTTAACCTTTTATTGAAAAACTATGAAAAGAAAACTACCTCAGGTTGGGTTGCCTCCCAACAAGCGCTTTTTATTGTCACTAGCTTGACATCTTTCAATTCTTTTTAAGAGGGCTGTAGGTGTTGAACCTCTTTTTCCTTACCCCATTGTCCTCCCAAATACAACTTTGCTCTGTGACCATTTACTGTGAATCGATTCTTGTTGCCTCATCTAGTAGTTCAATATTCCCATAGGGAAAAATCTTTGTCACCAAGTATGGGCCAGTCCACTTAGACTTCAGTTTGCCAGGGAAGATTTTAAGCCTCGAATTATACAGGAGCACTTGCTGTCCTGGCTTGAATTCCTTCTTTGTGATCTTCTTGTCATGCCACTTCTTAGCTCTCTCCTTGTATATCTTTGCATTTCATAAGCTTAGTCTAATTCATCCAACTCATTTAGTTGTAACACCTTTTTTCTCCTGCAGCTTGGGATCAAGGTTGAGGAGTTTAGTGGCCCAAAAAGCTCTGTGTTCAAGCTCTACAGGGAGGTGACAGGATTTGCCATACAATAGCTGAAAGGGTGACTTGCCAATAGGAGTTTTAAAAGCTGTCCTATATGCCCACAATGCATCCTCTAGCTTTCTAGCCCAATCTTTCTTGTGATTCCCACTGTTTTCTCTAGGATCTTCTTTAATTCTCTATTTGCAAGTTCAGCTTGGCCATTAGTCTGAGGATGGTAAGGTGTGGCTACTTTGTGAATTACTCCATACTTGTGGAGAGTTTCTCCATTTGTTTGTTGCAAAAGTGACTACCACCATCACTAATAAGACCCTTTGGCACTCCATACCTAGTGAAAATGTGTTTTTTTAGGAATTGGAGGACAATCTGCGCATCACAGGTGGTTGTGGCTATGGCTTCCACCCACTTTGAGACATACTCCACTGCTACCAAGATGTATCTAAAAGAATGAGAAGGAGGAAAAGGCCCCATGAAATCAATTCCCCATAGATCAAACAATTTTAATTCTAAGATAAATTTTGAGGCATCTCATTCCTTTTTGTTAATCCTCCTGCTTTCTGGCACTCATTACATTGGTGTACATATTCTCTGGCATCCTTGAAGATAGTTGGCCAATAGAAGCCACTCTGCAGTATTTTTACGGCTGTTTTTTCTGGGCCAAAGTGTCCACCATAAGCTGAACCATGACAATGCCATAAGATGTCCTGATTTCACTTTCGGGAACACACCTTCTAATTACTCCATCAGAGCATCTCTTGAACAAGAAGGGTTCATCCCATGAAAATTTCCTTGCTTCGTTGATCAACTTCTTCACTGTTGCTTAGAGAACTCTTGCGGTATCTTCCTTCCCACTTTGTAATTTGCTATGTCAGCAAACCAAGGTGCTTGCTGGATCTGCAGAAGGTACTCATCTGGGAAGCTTTCATTTATGGGCTGAGATGCTTTTTGATTTGTTTCATGTGGCAACCTGACAGATGATCAGCGACCTGATTTTCAGTGCCCTTCCTATCTCTTATCTCTATGTCAAATTCTTGTAGGAGTAGTATCCACCTGATGAGTCTTGGTTTAGCATCCTGCTTTGACATTAAATACTTAAGTGCAGCATGATCAGTGTAAACCACAACTTGGATCCTATTAGATATGATCTAAACTTATCAAATGCATAGACTACAGCTAGCAATTCTTTTTCTGTTGTGGTGTAATTTCTTTGGGCCTCATTCAACACTTTACTTGCATAATATATAACATGATGCAAATTTCCCTTCTTTTGCCCAAGTACAACACCAATTGCAAGGTCACTTGCATCACACATGAGTTCAAAAGGTAATTCCCAATCTGGAGGTGTGATGATTGGTGCTGTTGTGAGTCTATTTTTTAAAGTTTCAAAGGCATGCTGGCATTTTTCATCAAAAACAAAAGGGTTATCAAGCATTAACAGATTACTCAAAGGTTTGGCTATTTTTGAAAAGTCCTTGATAAACCTTCTGTAAAATCCGGCATGCCCCAAGAAACTTCTAACAGATTTCACATTAATTGGTGGAGGGAGTTTTTCTATGATCTCAACCTTTGCCTTATCAACCTCTATCCCCTTTTTTGAAACTTTATGGCCAAGAACAATCCCTTCGGGTACCATGAAATGGCATTTCTCCCAGTTTAAAACCAAATTAGTTTCTTGGCACCGTTTCAAGACAAGGGTTAAATGGTTTAGGCAAGCATTGAAATTATCACCAAAAACAGAGAAGTCATCCATGAAGACTTCTAAAAATTTTTGACCATATCAGAGAAAATGGAGAGCATACACCTTTGAAATGTGGCAGGGGCGTTGCAGAGCCAAAGGGCATCCTCCGATATGCAAAAACTCCAAATGGACATGTAAAGGCAGTTTTCTCTTGGTCCTTGGGATCCACCACGATTTGATTATACCCAGAATACCGTCCAAAAAGCAGTAATAGGCATGGCCGGCTAACCTTTCCAGCATCTGATCAATGAATGGGAGAGGGAAATGATCCTTCCTGGTGGCATCATTCAATCTTCTATAGTCTATGCACATCCTCCACCCGGTCACTGTTCTAGTAGGGATCAACTCATTCTTCTCATTAGTGATGACCGTCATTCCTCCCTTTTTGGTACAACTTGAACCGGGCTTACCCATGGGCTGTCAGATATTGGGAAGATTATCCCTGCATTCCATAACTTCATTACTTCCTTCTGGACAACTTCCTTCATTGTGGGATTTAGCCTTCTTTGCGGTTGAACCACTGGTTTAGAATTATCTTCCAAGAGGATCTTATGCATACATACTGCAGGGCTGATTCCCTTCAGGTCATCAATAGTCCATCCTAAAGCATCTTTGTGAGCTTTGAGTACGTCAAGAAGTTCTCCTTCTTCCTTCTTTGTCAGGGATGAATTAATGATTACTGGGAAGCTCTCCGCTGTGCCAAGGAATGCATATTTGAGATGGGTGGGTAGAGGTTTCAGTTCTTGTTTTCGTACATCTTCCTTCTTATCTTGTCTTTCATCTTGCTCAGTAGAGGTCTCAGCCACTTGTTCCTCTGTTGCCCCTTGATTTCCTTCTTTCTCTTGAAAATTTTCTTCCAATATTTCTTCCACCAAACTGTCTATCATATCCACTCTTACGTAATCCTCTTGCTCAGGAGCGTTTTGCATTGATCTGAACACGTTTATGACCATTTGTTCATTATGGACCCTGAAGGTCATTTCTCCTTTTTCTACATCAATGATGGCCCTTGCTGTGTGTAGAAATGGCCTTTCTAGAATGATTGAGTCGTTTCCTTCTTCTTCAGTGTCCAAAATTACAAAATCTGATGGGAAAATAAACTCCCCAACCTTCACCAACAGATTCTCCACAATTCCATTGGGTGTCTTTATTGATCTGTCAGCCATGACTAGTGACATCCTGGTGGGTTTAAGCTCTTCTATGGCAAGTTTTCTCATCATTGAGAGAGGCATTAAATTGATGCTGGCACCCAGGTCACAGAGAGCCTTGTTGAGAATTATCTTGCCAATAGTGCATGAGACTACAAAGCTTCCCGGATCCTTAAGTTTTGGTGGAATACCCCGTTGAATCACAGCACTGCATTCCTCGGTGAGTAATACGGTTTCCCTTTCAAGCCAACTTCTTTTCTTGTTGATAAGATCCTTCAGAAACTTGGAATATAGAGGTATTTGCTCAAGTGCTTCAGCCAAGGGAATATTAATTTCCAGCTTCTTGAAGGTCTCAAGGAACTTGTGAAAATGCTGGTCCTTAACCTCTTTGTTGAACCTCTGGGGATATGGCAGTGGAGGTGTGATGCTCTTTCCTATTTGCTGCTGTCCCTGAGCTACTTCCTTTGAGCTATGTGGCTGGTTGTCCTTCTCTTTAAGTTTCTCAGTGCTTTTGTTTGGCATCACAACTTGCTCCTTAGCTTCATCTGCCTTTGGTTGATTTTCATCCTCCGTTGGTTCTTTGATGTTCTCTACTTGCTTCTTTGTAGTGTCATTGTTGCTTATCAATGTTCTCCCACTCCTTAATTGTATTGCCTTGCATTCCTCCTTGGGATTTGGAATTGTGTCATTGGGCAGTGAGTTTGAAGGTCTCTCAACAGATACTTGCTTGGAGAGTTGCCCCATCTGTCTCTCTAGGCTCTTCAGGGAGGCTTCCTGATTCTTGGTTACCATTTCCTGGTGTTTCAACATTTTGTCTATCATGGCCTCCAAGTGAGTGATTCTTTGGGCTTCAGGTGATACTTGAGGTGGGTTGGTTATTAGATTGGTATTGGTTGAGGTTGGGGTAGTTGTTTTGAGGTTTTCTGTAGGGGTTTTGGTTAGTTTGCTGCTGGTTGTGGTTTTGGTTGCTTCTTGGGTTGTGTTGGTTTGAGTTCCTCTGCCATGGTTGTTGGTTTTGGGTGTGGTTATCTCCCCATCTGAGGTTTGGGTGGTTTTTCCAGGATGGATTGTATGTATCACCATACACTTCATTTGGTCCTTGGTTGTGCATATACTGTACTTGCTCTTGTTGTTGTTCTTCTTGAGTTTCTTCACTCTGTCCCCATGTGGTTGATGGTTGGCTAGTGTTAACTGCTGCAACTTGGAGACTATCAATCCTCTTGGCCATTTGCTCAAATTGTTGTTGAATTTGCTGCTGCATCATCTTGTTTTGAGCTAGGATTGAATCCACTCCTTCTAGCTCTATTACTCCTCTCCTTTGTGATGGTTGGCGGCCTCTTTGATGAGCAAAGAAATATTGGTTGTTGGACACCATGTCAATGAGTTCTTGAGCTTCTTCTGCAGTTTTCATGAGTTGCAAGGAACCTCCAGCTGAATGATCCAAAGCTTCCTGGGATTTCAGTGTCAAGCCTTCATAGAAGTTTTGAAGCTTCTCCCACTCATTAAACATGGCAGGAGGACATTTCCTGATCAGAGCCTTGTACCTCTCCCATGCCTCATAGATGGGTTCGGCCTCCATTTGTGTAAATGTTTGTACCTCAGCCTTTAACCTTATAATCCTCTGAGGTGGATAAAATTTTGCAAGGAACTTGGTTACCAAATCATCCCAGTTGTTGATGCTGTCCCTTGGAAAAGATTCCAACCATTGAGTGGCCTTGTCCCTGAAAGAAAATGGGAATAGCATCAGCTTGTAGCTGTCAGGGGGCACTCCATTAGTTTTGACAGTGTTGCATATCCTCAAGAAAGTGGATAAATGTTGGTGTGGGTCCTCAAGTGGCCCTCCACCAAAAGAGCAATTGTTCTAAACCAAAGTGATGAGTTGTGGCTTGAGTTCAAAATTGTTAGCATTGACATTTGGAGCCAAGATGCTGCTCCCACAATGTCTAGGATTTGCAAAGGTATAGGAAGCCAAAACTCTCCTCTGGGGTGGGTTGCCATTGTTGTTGTCTTCTCCACCTGGTGGATTGGTTAAATGTTCCTCCATCTCTTGGAATTCTTCGTCTGATTCCTCTTCTCCAATAATATTTTTCCCTCTTTCAGCTCTTCTTAACCTCCTGAGAGTTCTTTCGTCTTGTTCATGAAAATTGGGTATGGTTCTTCTTGTACCTGACATACAAGCAGAGCATGAGAAATGCACAAAACCAGTGACACTTCAATTTACTGCTAGATTGAAGTGTTAGTTAGTTTAAGCAAAAAATCAAACAGTTAGTGGGTTAATCAAAATTAAAGAAAAAGTGCTTGATCTAGATTACCACCTCACTTAATCATTGTCAATCTAATCAATCCCCGGCAACGGCGCCAAAAACTTGATGAGATATTTTGGTGAAAAATGAATTTCTCCCAAAACACCCAAATCTAACCGGCAAGTGCACCGGGTCGCATCAAGTAATAAAAACTCACGGGAGTGAGGTCGATCCCACAGGGATTGAAGGATTGAGCAATTTTAGTTTAGTGGTTGATTTAGTCAAGCGAATCAAGATTTGGTTGATTGATTGGTGATTTGTAGAATTTAAATTGCATGGAATTAAAGAGAGCAGGAAATTAAATTGCTGAATCTTAAAGAACAAGAAATTAAATTGCAGAAATTTAGAGTTCAAGAAATGTAAATTGCGGAATCTTAAAGTGCAAGGAATGTAAATGACTTGAATTGTAAAGGGGATTGGGACTTGGATTTGCAGAAATTAAACAAGGAAAAGTTAAATTGCATTAAACAGAAGAGAAAAAGGGAATTGGGATTGAATCAGATCCGAAACAGCAAAGTAGATGAACATGGAAAGCAGTAAACAGAGAATTGAAATAGGAAATCAGATCTCAGGACCCAGAGACTAGAAAACCAAGTCTAGATCTCAATGCCTTCCTAGATCTAACAAGAACAATTGCAAGGAAATTGTAAATTGCAAAGAAATTAGATGAGAAGCAAGTAATGGAAACAGAAATTCAAATTCAGTAAATAAACAAAGAGATCCAAGGATGAGATTGAAACAGAATTTCTTCAATTCTCTAACCCAAGATCCAAGACAATTGTAATTGAAATTGAAAGCAATAAAACTGAGAGGAAGAGGAGTGAATTCTCCTTCCCCAAGACAAAAGAAATTAAAGATCACTCAATATCCAAAGCTCTCCGGAAACTATTATGAAAATTTAAAAGGAAAGCTCCCAGAAGAACTTGAATTCTATCCTATTTATACACTTTCTTCAAATGATCTTCAAGCCTTGAGTTGGGCCTTTGCTCTTGGTGGAATTGGGTTGAAAGAGGCCTTGGTTGGTTGCTCTTGAAGTTTGGAGAAGAACCAAAGTGAACCAATTGAACCGGGTTTGAGTTTTGCAAAAGTTGGACCAAAAGTTTGAGCAAAAGTTAGGGGTCTAACTTTTGCTCCAACTTTTCATAGCAGCCCACAAAATTTGCTGATATGAACGTTGGTGCCAACGTTAGGGGTCTAACTTTGACCCTAACGTTGGCCTTGCCTTGTGTGCTTGTGGCGCCAACGTTAGCCACCAAGTTAGGGGGCTAACGTTGGCGCAAACTTTTGCTCCTCCTTGTGATTTTCATGTGCCAACGTTAGCCTCAAAGTTAGGGGGCCAACGTTGGCGCAAACTTTTGGTGCCTAGGGAGGATTTCTTCATGCCAACGTTAGCCTCAAAGTTAGGGGGCTAACGTTGGCGCAAACTTTTGGTGCCCAGGGGTAAATTTCATGTGCCAACGTTAGCCTCAAAGTTAGGGGGCTAACGTTGGCGCAAACTTTTGGTACCCAGGGAATGATTTTCAAGTTCCAACGTTAGCCTCCAAGTTAGGGGGCTAACGTTGGGGCTAACTTTTCAACCAAAAGTTTGTGCAAAAGTTTGATGCTAACTTTAGGTCCAGCTTTTTGCTTCCTGGTTCAATTTCACTTATTCCATTGTCTTCTCTTTACTCCTAGCTATTCCTTCTTGCTTCAACCTTTCTCCAAGCTTTCTTCACCTATAATTAATCAACCAAACTCATCAAAGCTATGCTCATATTCATGAGATATTCATTCTATCATAATATGCAACAATTTTAGCATAAAACCTCATGAAATGGTATGAATTCATACATGGTTGATTCAATAAAGGGAAACATGAAAATCTACCTAATTGGCTTGCTTGTGGCTCAAGAAAGTGCATAATTCTAATGAAAACAAAAGAAAAAGACTAGTTAAACTAGGCTAGGATGACTTGTCATCATTGACCTCTTCCAATTCCTCCTCATCATCAATCAAATCAAACTCGGGAGGTTGTGCGAGTTCTTCTTCAATATTAACTTCACACTCATTGGGAGAGTTTTCAACAAGGTCACCAATGGCATTTAGTGTGGAGTTGCCTTCAATAGCTTCATTTTCATGTCCAAAAGGAGAGGATTCCACTCTTGATAAAAACTCATTGATGATTGAATCCATCTCTTGATCAACCTTTTCATATTCTTCAATTTTGATATGCTCCGGAGGTTGTTGGGATTCACATGGTGGTTCCACATCTCTTAAATCTTCAACAACTTCTTTTTCTTTTTCAATGACTCTAGGCTTCTCCAATTACTCTAATACAAAGTTCGATTCCTCCTTGTCCACCGGATTTTCCAATTTCTCCTTCATACTTTGCTCTTCTTTTGCTTTTTCACATGTAGCCACGGAAGCACCTTGAGTGTTCAAACATTGGTAGGTTAAAGTATGCACTACCTTAGTCAAATTAGTCACAAACTCTAGGGTGTTCCTTTGCATATCCGCTTGGCCTTGAAGTAGCAAGGTAAGAGGATCATCTATTGGGGCTTGGGGTGGATAAGAGGGTTTATTGTTTTGGAGAAAGAGTTCATAGTGAGAAGGTGGTTCTTCATAGTAAGGGTATGGAGATGGTGAGCATTGAGGTGGTTCTTCATAGTAGTCATGATAAGGTTGTGGTGGTTCCAAAGGTTCTTGCTCATAATGGTCATGAGAATATGGTATGGGTGATTGGTCATATGATGAGTATGGATCATAGGAAGGTGTTTGGTAATGAGAGGCTTGTGAGAATGGTTGAGGTTCATGTTGAGGATAAGAATCATAGGCATATGATGGTGGTAATTGATTGTCATAAAAAGATTCACCATAGCCATTGAATTGACATGCATTAGGATGGTGATTATACCTATACGTATCCGGAGGTTGTTGCCAATAGGAGTGATCAATTCCTTGAGGCTCCTCCCATCTTTGTTGGTTCCATCATTGATGCATGTGGTCATTGAAGTTCACATTTCCTACAACACAATTAGAACCAAACTCATAGCCAAAGTCAGAATTCATGATAGTAAGAGAAAATGAAAACAAGATCAAATAAGAAGCAAGAAAATTAAATCCTAAAACTAGCAAGAACTAACAAAAGCAAACATATTCACACTATTCACATATATACAATAACCAATAACACAACACCATTGCAAGTCCCCGGCAACGGCGCCATTTTGATGATTAGACTTTGTGTGGTTTAGAATTCACAAATGAATCCTTGTTGCAAGTATAGTTTCTAAACCAACAATAGTCCTTTCATACAAAAATTTGGTTGTCACAAGTAACAAACCCCTAAAATTATAAACTGAAGTATTCAAACCTTGGGTCGTTCTCCCTAGGAATTGCAAACAAATGTTCTTGTTATTGGCTATGAAGTATATTTGGGGTTTTTGAGTTAAGGAACAAGGAATGTAAATTGCAAAAGAAATAAACTAACAACTAAGAAAGCTCTTGGCAAGATATGAGAACTAGAAGTCCTATCCTAGTTATCCTCCTCAATTGTGACCACAATTGTCCATTGCTACCACTTAGTTAACCTCTAATCATGGAAGAAAGTCAAGTGGATGAATCAACTTGAATCAACAAGTCCTAGCCAACTTCCAAGGGAAATACTAGCTTTAGTGGTATCCAAATCAATTAGCAACTTCTAATTATCAATCAACAAAGGAATTAGATAACTCAAGCGTCACTAATTACTCTACCAAAGCCAAGAGGAATAAAATCTATACTAAAATCCAACCAAGCATTTCATCAAACACTTGGAAGGCATAAAAGAAAAGCAAAGTAAATTGATAACAACAATGAGATCTAATAACTACTTATTGCAAGGAATTAATAACAACAATGAAAAGAAACACAATTATTATAAATTATCTCAAATTGAATTGGAAGAAAATAGAAGGAACAAGAGTAGATCTACAATAAAGCATGGAAACAACATAAAGGGAATTACAACAAAAGAATAGAAGAATCATAAATGCAACAACAAAGAATTGAGAAGAAGAAGAAGAAGAAGAAAGCATGAATGAAAACCTAGATCTAAGAACTAATCCTAATCCTAATTCCTAATTCTAGAGAGAAGGGAGAGCTTCTCTCTCTAAAACTACTCTAAACTAATCCTAATGTGCGTAAATGATGCTAAGTGTGTGAATGATCCTCCTCCCCCTTCAATCCTTGGTCCTTATATGCATTTTGGCGCCAAAGTTGGTTGAAATTGAGCCCCATAGCTCTCAGAAATCGCTGGGCACGTTTTCTATTTAAAAATTACGTGCGCCCATCGGCGCGTACGCGTACAGTGCGCATGCGCGCCCCTTGAAGTTTTTGCAATCCACGCGTGCGCGTACAGTACGCGTGCACTTGGATGCGCATTTCTAACTCTTTGGCTTTTCCATGATTTCTCCACTTTGTATGCTTTCTTCTTCACTCTTTTGATCTATTCCTAGCCTTTTCAACCTGAAATCACTTAACAAACAAATCAAGGCATCTAGTGGAATCAAAGGTGAATCAAATTTAGCTAATTAAGGATCTAGAAAGCATGTTTTCACACTTAAGCACAAATTGGGAAACAATCATGAAACCATGCTATTTCATTGAATAAATGTGGGTAAAAGGTGATGAAATCCCCCAAGTTAAGCACAAGATAAACCCTAAATATGGGGTTTATCACTGTCGAGGGGCATTTAAACGCCAGAAAGGTGCAGGGACCAGAATTCCTTGACACCTCAGGATCTGTGGAACCCACAGGATCCCCACCTACCCAAACTCACTCTCTCTCCTCTTCAAACCTTTCCATAACAGTCTTCCCCAAATACCCTTGACCAATCACATCAATACTTATTCCCCAAACACATTCACCTATCAAATCCTACCCTCTTCCCCATAATCTCTTCACCACTCACATCCATCCACTATTTCCCAAAAACCCATCATAAAACCCCACCTACCTCACCATTTAAATTCAAAACATTTCCCTCCCAAACCCAACCCCTTCTTACATGAATTCCCTCTCTCTCTCTTAACCTATAAATACCCCTCCTTACCCCCTTCAATTTCACACATCATAAGCACTTAAACCACCCCTTAGCCAAATTCAAAACACCCCTCTATCTTCTCTATTTCTTCTTCTTCTCCCCATTTTTTTCTTCTTTTGCTCGAGGACGAGCAAACCTTTTAAGTTTGGTGTGGGAAAAAGCTCTGCTTTTTGTTTTTCCATAACCATTAATGGCACCTAAGGCTGGAGAAACCTCTAGAAAGAGGAAAGAGAATGAAGTTGCTTCTACCTCCGAGTCATGGGAGATGGAGAGATTCGTCTCAAAGGTCCATCAAGACCACTTCTATGAAGTTGTGGCCAAGAAAAGGGTGATCCGGAAGGTCCCCTTCATGCTCAAAAAGAGTGAATATCCGGAGATCCGACGGGAGGTTCGGAGAAGAGGTTGGGAAGCTCTCACCAACCCCATCCAACAAGTTAGAATCTTAATTGGCTCACAATGGTTCGAGGGAAATACTTGGATTTTAGTCCGAAAACCGTGAGGTTGGCATTCAACTTGCCAATGATGCAAGGAGATCCTCATCCTTTTACTAGAAGGGTCAACTTTGATCAAAGGTTGGACCAAGTCCTCAGAGACATTTATGTGGAAGGAGAACAATGGAAGAGAGACTCAAAAGGCAAGTGATGAGCGGATAATTTATATGCTTTTTGACATTTTTTTTAGGTAGTTTTTAGTATGTTGTAGTTACTTTTTATTATATTTTTAATAGTTTTTATGAAAAAATCACATTTCTGGACTATACTATGGGTTTGTGTGTTTTTCTGTAATTTCAGGTATTTTTTGGCTGAAATTGAGGGACCTGAGCAAAAATGTGATTCAGAGGCTGAGAAAGGACTGCAGATGCTGTTGGATTCTGACCTCCCTGCACTCAAATGCGTTTTTCTGGAGCTACAGAAGTCCAATTGGTGCGTTCTCAATTGGGCTGGAAAGCTAACATCTTGGGCTTTCCAGAAATGTATAATAGTTTATACTTTGCCCGATTTTTGATGGCCCAAACTGGTGTTAAACGCCAGCTAGAGACCCTTTTCTAGCGTAAAATGCCGGAACTGGCACCAAAAGTGGAGTTGAACACCCAAACTGGCACCCAAGCTGGCGTTTAACTCCAAGAATGGCCTATGCACGTGAAAGCTTCAAAGCTCAGCCCAAACACTCACCAAATGGGCCCCGGAAGTGGATTTCTGCACTATCTGCACTTAGTTACTCATTTTCTGTAAACCTAAGTTACTAGTTTAGTATAAAAACTACTTTTAGAGATTCATTTTTTGACATATGACATTTTACATCTCATATTGTATCTTCTATGGCATGAGTCTCTAAACCCCATAGGTGGGAGTGAGGAGCTCTGTTGTGTCTCAATGGATTAATGCAATTACTATTATTTTTTATTTGATCACGCTTGATTTTGTTCTAAGATACTCACTCGTACTTCAATATAAAGAATATGATGATCCGTAACACTCATCATCATTCTCAAATTTATGAACGCATGCTTGACAACCATTCCCGTTCTATCTGAGCTCAACGTAGTCATTGGGCGACAGCTTGGGTGCGTATCTCTTGGGTTTCTAATCCACGAGTTTGACTTGTATCTTCTGACAACAGAGCATTCAAACCCACGAGATCAAAACCTTCGTGGTAGAGGCTAGAACCAATTGGTAGCATTCCTGAGATCCAGAAAGTCTAAACCTTGTCTGTGGTATTCCGAGTAGGATCTGGGACAGGATGACTGCGACGAGCTTCAAACTCACGAATGTTTGGCACAGTGACAGTGTGCAAAAGGATAGAGAGATCCTATTCCGACACAAGCAAGAACCGACAGATGATTAGCCGTGCGGTAGCTATGCCTGGTATTTTTTATCCGAGACGAGAGATCCGACAGTTGATTAGCCATACAGAAACCGTACCTAGACCATTTTCACTGAGAGGAAGGATGGTAGCCATTGACAACGGTGATCCACCAACATACATCTTGCCATGAAAGGAAACCATGCGTGTTTGGAGGAGAAGACAGTAGGAAAGCAGAGATTCAGACGACAGAGCATCTCTGGAACCTTAACCTGTTCCTCATTACTGAATCACAAGTATCATTCATTTCATGTTATTTACTTTTCATAAACAAAATCATTCATATCATTTGAATCTCCTGACTAAGATTTACAGGATAACCATAGCTTGCTTCAAGCCGGCAATCTCCATGGGATTGACTAATAAACCCCAATTGTAGGGTTTATCTTGTGATGAATTTAGAGCATTTTGAAAACCTTTCTTCACATTTGTTCAATGAAATAGCATGGTTTTATAACTTCTTCTTTAATTGTGCTTAAGAGTGAAAAAATGTTTTGAGGTCTTGAAATAGCTAAATTTAATTCACCTTGATTTCATTAGATGCCTTGATATGTTTTTTAAGTGATTTTAAATTTAGGAGGCAAAGATTGGAGCAAGGGAATGAACGAAAAGCATGTAAAAATGGAGAACTCATGAAGAAATGAAGGAATCGCAAAAGCTGTCAAGCCGACCTCTTCGTACTTAAACGACCATAACTTGAGCTACAGAGGACCAAATAATGTGGTTTTAGTTGTGTTGGAAAGCTAACATTCGGGGCTTCGAAACGATATAAGATTTGCCATAGTTGCTACACGTGTGATGACGCATATGCGCACTATACGTGCACGCATCTTTGCTGCCATATGATCCACTTAAAGCAATACATGGGCAGCAAATTCTAAAGCCTTGTGGGCCCAATCTAACTCATTTCCGATGCTAATTAAGCCAAGAATTGAAGGGAAATCAACATACTTTAGATACTTACACATATTAGTTTAGTTTAGTTTAATTTTTGGAGGGAAAGTTAGTTTTAGAGAGAGAAGCTCTCACTTCTCTCTAGGATTAGGAATTAGTATTAGGATTAGTTCTTAGATCTAGGTTTTCATTCATGCTTCTCTCTACTTTTGCTTCTTAATTCTTTGTTGTTGCAATCATCTTCTTGTATTCTTTTGTTGTAATCTCCTTCATGTTGCTTCTATGTTTTGTTGTAGATCTACTTTTGTTCCTTCTCTTCTCTTTCAATTCAATTAGAGGTAATTCATAATAATTGTGTTCCTTTTGATTATTGTTATTGATTTCTTACAATAATTGTTGTTAGATTTTATTGTTGTTATCAATTTACTTTGCTTTCCTTTAGTACCTTCCAAGTGTTTGATGAAATGCTTGGTTGGATTTTAGTGTAGATTTTGTTCCTCTTGGCCTAGGTGGAGTAATTAGTGACGTTTGAGTTATCTAATTCCTTTGTTGATTGATAATTAGAAGTTGCTAATTGATTTGGATATCACTAAAGCTAGTCTTTCCCTTGGGAGTTGGCTAGGACTTATGGAATCAAGTTGATTCATCCACTTGACTTTCCTCCATGGTTAGAGGTTAACTAAGTGGTAGCAAGGGACAATTTGTGGTCACAATTGAGGAGGATAACTAGGATAGGACTTCTAGTTCTCATACCTTGCCAAGAGCTTTCATAGTTGTTAGTTTATTCTCTTTGCCATTTATATTTCTTGTCTAAAGCCTCAAAACCCCAAACATACTCCATAACCAATAACACGGACACTTTCTTGCAATTTCTAGGGAGAACGACCCGAGGTTCGATACTTCAATTTATAAATTTAGGGGTTTGTACTTGTGACAAAAAAATTTTTGTATGAAAGGATTATTGTTGGTTTAGAAACTATACTTTACAACGAGATTTCAATTGTGAATTCTAGACCACACAAAAGTCTTCTCATCAAAATGGCGCGGTTATCGTGGAGTTGCAATGGTGTTGTGTTGGTTATTGTATATATGTGAATATTGTGAATAGCTTGATTTTTGGATTGCTTGTTATAGTTTTTTCTATTTTAGGATTTTGTTTCATTACTCTTTATTAGCTTTTGTTCTTATTTCCTCTTTTCATTTTGAATTCTCACTTTGGCTATGAGTTTGGTTCTAATTATGTTGTAGGAAATGAGGACTATAATGAGAATGTGTATCTAGGATGGGACAACCAAAGGTGGAGAAGCCATATGCATATGATCAATCTTCATGGTAACAACCTCCACCAATACACTATGAACAAGAGCCATTCTATGATGCATACCAATCAAATGGCTATGGTGATCATCCTTGTGACTTTCAAGAACCACCGCCGTATGCCTATGAACCATACCCTCAACATAACCCTCAACCATACTCATAAGCCCCTTCTTACCAACCACCTTCATATGACCCTACTCCTTACACACCATACCAACCACCTTTTGAGCCATATAAGCCACCACCATTCCAACATCAACATTTTCAAGAGCCACCCCCTTCATATTACTACCAAGATGAACCACCTCCAATACAAGCAAATTTTTAACCACAAGATGAATTTCACTTCCCACCATAACCTTCCATGGAGGAATACTCATGTCCATTGATCCAAGAGCCATATGATCCTACTCATGATATCCAAGAGGAACAAGAGTCAAGGGATCGTCTCAAGGAAACATTGGATCAATTTTAAGCAACCATGGAGCGTGTTGTGCAACAAGTGGAAAGAGTGGAAATTATTGAACCACCACAACTCTACCAAGAAGAACCACCTTCCTACTATGAATCCTTCCCCCAAATTGATGAACCCTTCCATCCACCCCAACCTCTAATGGATGACATCCTTGATGTTCTTGTTTAAGAACAAGAGGAGATGAAAAGGGATGTGCAATAATTCACGGCCGCCTTAGACATGGTGGTAAGCCGGTTAGCATCCCAATGCTTGAATACTCAAGGAACTCCCACGGCTACATATGGAGAATCAAATGATGAGCACAACATGAAGGAGAGATTGGTGGAGAATGAGGGAAGTTGCTTTGTATTGGAATAATTGTAGGAAGCTATGATTGTTTAAGAAAGGGAAGAATTGGTTGAAGACTTAGGAGATGCGGAGCCTCCATGGGAATCTAGAATTGAAGAAAACCCCTCCAAGAAGATTGAATTTGAGGCTAAGGAGGAATGTGCACAACCTCCAAGGCATATCCCTTATGAAAACTTGGATAGGATAAAGCAAGAATTGAGTTTCCTTGGAATTGAAGATCAAGCATCAAACCTTAGTGGTGAAGAATCCTTTGAGCATGAAGAACCTTCTCCCAACAAGATGAAAAGCAATATGGAGGTAAATTTTTCTCATCCTCCCATTTATAACCTGATTAGGAGAAAAGGTTTAGATAAAATTGTTGAACAAAGGATTATAATTGAGAAGTCTTGTGAAGAGGTGGAAATCCTTAGAAAAAGGAGGATGGGAATTGAATACGCTTTATCAAGACCCTTGGAGTTGTCTTTGCCTAGGTTGCCATCTACTCCTTCATTTGAGTGGGTGAAATTCATTTCTATTAGCTTTATTATCCCACTTGAATATGGTGTGCTTGAAACGGATGGCCAACTTAGGGAGCTTTGTGGGATGAAGTGTAAACGAAAAAGGTTTTGTGGTTGGCGTTGCAAATCAAGGCTCATTATGGTTCGTGCATCAAACATGAGATATAAAGGTTGGAGTAGTGCTCAAATAGATGGGTCTATAAGGATTGTTGGGCACTTCATAGAGAATTCACCTTACTCACCACCCGGATGGACTAATAATGATGATCAACTTCAGGACGGGTGTAAAAATAAAGTGTGGGATCCCAGATCACAAGACGAGGATCAACTTTGGGAGCTCCAAGCTTGTGAAGAATTCCATCAACACTTGGTGCAACAAATAAGAAATCTTGGGGCACAATGGAGAACCAAGCATTGGTGGGAGTTCCAAGATGAATTCAAGCACAAGCCACCTTGAGAGGAGCTCCCCAAAAGTCCAACTTAAGGACAATAAACAAAAGTGCTAGGTGGGAGACACCCCACCATGGTAAACTCTTTCTATTCTCTTGTAGATTTGATTATTAATAAGTGATTTGAGTTACTATTGTAAGTAGTTTTTCCTCTTCATGTAGTTTTGTCTTAATATCTTGGTTGTTAGTTGCTTAAAGTGCAAGTTATGTTTGTTTGCACTTGAAATTTTTTTGTTAATTTTGCATTTTAGTTGATCTTGAGTTGTAGGTAGTGTTAGGGAGATTTTTAGCTGTTTATAGTATTTAAAAAAAAAGAGTCAAGGACGCATACGCATGCTGTGCGTGTGCGCATCCATACGCATTATTCAGGCCCATACTTTTTCCAAAGAGTTGGGCCAATCTCGCGCAAAAGCTGGGCCAATTGCACAACTTCGTGTACGCGTGCGCGCACTGCGCGCTTACGCGTCGATGTCCTTAGTTTGCATATGCACGCGCCCGCGCACATACCGCGTGCGCGCCGATTTGCTAAAGTGGTTCCCAGGCCAATGACCCGAGAGTTGTGCTAGCTCTGGGCCAGCATTAAGTGTTTGGCCGAACTTCACCCACGCGTGCGCGTACTTGGCGCGTAAGCGCTCTTCGGCCAAAATGCACATCGGCGCGTAAGCGTGCATGACGCGTCCGCGCCGGTAAAAAAAAAGAGTATTTTTTCTCCTCTTCCATTTTTTTTGTTTATCGCATTCGTATACTCCTATTCTTTACATTTCAATTTTGTTTCTATAGCCTGTTTTCAATTTTTTTCTAAGTCTCTTCTTTCAATAATGGTGTTGCATTCTCTTACTCAATTGTTGAGAATTTCTTACATTATTTTGGTGCCTCTTGACTTGTTTGTGTCAATTCTTATTTGATCTTGATGCTGAATATGCACTTCATGCTTTGATTTTACTCTTGCATCAAGTGTTAGTTCATATGCCCTTTGCCTATATTGTTTTCTCATTCACATGTTGTAGCTACCATGTAGTGAGAACCTTACCCTTATTTGGCATTAGGCCCCGCCTATGTTCTCTTTGCTTTGATATCTTTGTTATAGGCTTAATTTTATTTCTTTTTCTGTTCCTTTAGGTTGGCCACCAAGAAAGGAGGAAAAGGAAAAGCTTCGAGATGAGGCAACGAACAAGTCATCCGCACAACCTTTCGAAGAAGCTCATCAATTGTAGCAACCCCTCCACCTTGCTCTTCTTTACATGCACTGAGGACGGTGCAATCTTCAAGTGTGGGGAGGTCGTTCGACCGATCTCCATGGGTAACAATTTCCTTTTCAACACCAAATTTTTTATTTTCTTCGTTAGATAGTTGTTGCATTACATGATAGGTTGCATGTTAGTTAGAATTTGTACATATTTTTACCACTTCTTTCCTATTAGGACTACTTGGTTAGGGTGATGATTTTTTTTCCAAGAAATTGTTTTTAGGGCAACCTACCATTTTGAAAACTTTTTGTTGAACTTGCTTGAAAGAATCTATTTTGGATCATGTTTTTGAGCTAAGAACACAAGCTTGTGAGATTTGAGCCTAATGGTGTGGTTACATCTTATAACCACTTATTTTTCCTTTTGTGTGCATTGTTCTCTTTCTATAATTGTAATCTTTGATTTGTTTGATTCTTTATGTCCATTATTTTGTGTATTCTTGCATTTATATGATTGAGGCCATCATTTCATTTAGCTCACTTACCCAAATATCCTTACCTTTTATCTTCCATTGTTAGCCAATTTGAGCCTATGCTTAACCCACTTTGTTCATAATTTTAGCACATTACAAGTCTTAAAGCGGAAAACAATAAAAGTTCTTAATTTGGATCTTTGATTAGCTTAGGCTAGTGTGTGTGTATCATTCAAGTGTGGGAACCTTGGGACATTGGGTGAATAAAAGGGTAGTTTTGTATTTTGTTGTAAATATTTGGTAATTGGGTACATGCTTATGTATTGATAAAATGTATAGACCTTATGCATTGATGTTCTTGTATATAGTTTGAAAGAAAGAAAGAAAAAAATGAGAAAAAAAAAGAAAAAGAAAAAAAAACAATATGGAAAAGAAAAGAAAAAAATAGAAAAAAGAAAGAAACAAAGAAAAAGTAAGAAATAAAAAGGGGACAAAATGCCCCAAGCAAAGCTCAATAAGGGTCAATGCATAAGTGTTGTGAAATGAAAAGGAATACATGAGTATGTGAAAAAGTGAGAAAAATGGGTAGTTAGGTTAGCTTTGAAATTGTATAGGATGTCATAGGTTAGGTGGGAAGTTTAAGCTTATCAAAGATTCAAATTTCAAGCTCACTTGACCAAATATGCATCCTTACCTTGACCCTAGCCCCATTACAACCTAAAGAAAAGACCTCATGATACTTGTATGCATGCATGAAATATATGTTGATTGTTAGAAGAAAAACAAATCTTAGAAAGCATGATTAGGGGAGAATTGAGAGAATCGACCCTACACACTTGAGCGACTAGAGTGCAAACACTTTCGGTGAGGGTTCGATGCTCAATTCCTTGATTCCCGGCTTTCATGAGCATTCTTCTTGCAAGTCTATTTGAACTTCATTTTGATATTTAAATTGGTAGGATTCATGAGTCGTCATAGGACCTTAGCCCTACTTGTGCATGTATGTCTTGGAGGATTGATTTATTTTTAGCCAAGTAGGTAGAATCATTTTGCATTTAGTTGCATTCATATAGATAGATGCATGTAGTTTAGGTTGCATTTAGTTAGATCTCATTAAATAAATGTTGATACCCTTTGCTTTCTCTTGGTTTAAGCATGAGGACATGCTTGGTTTAAGTGTGGGGAGGTTGATAAACCCCAATTGTAGGGTTTATCTTGTGATGAATTTAGAGCATTTTGATAACCTTTCCCCATATTTGTTCAATGAAATAGCATGGTTTTATAACTTCTCCTTTAATTGTGCTTAAGAGTGAGAACATGCTTTTGAGGTCTTGAAATAGCTAAATTTAATTCACCTTGATTCCATTAGATGCCTTGATATGTTTGTTAAGTGATTTCAGATTTAGGAGGCAAAGATTGGAGCAAGGGAATGAACGAAAAGCATGTAAAAATGGTGAACTCATGAAGAAATGAAGGAATCGCAAAAGCTGTCAAGCCGACCTCTTCGCACTTAAACGACCACAACTTGAGCTACAGAAGTCCAAATGATGCGGTTCTAGTTGCATTGAAAAGCTAACATCCAGGGCTTCGAAAAGATATAAGATTTGCCATAGTTGCTACATGTATGATGACGTGTATGTGCACTGTATGCGCACGCCTCGTTGCTGCCATATGATCCACTTAAAGCAATACGTGGCCAGCGAATTCAAAAGCCTTGTGGGCCCAATCCAACTCATTTCTGATGCTATTTAAGCCAAGGATTGAAGGGGAATCAACAAACTTTAGATACTTACACACATTAGTTTAGTTTAGTTTAATTTTTGGAGGAAAAGTTAGTTTTAGAGAGAGAAACTCTCACTTCTCTCTAGGATTAGGAATTAGGATTAGGATTATTTCTTAGATCAAGGTTTTCATTCATGCTTCCCTCTACTTTTGCTTCTTAATTCTTTGTTGTTGCAATCATCTTCTTCTATTCTTTTGTTGTAATCTCCTTCATGTTGCTTCTATGTTTTGTTGTAGATCTACTTTTTTTCCTTCTCTTCTCTTTCAATTCAATTAGAGGTAATTCATAATAATTGTGTTCCTTTTGATTGTTGTTATTGATTTCTTACAATAATTGTTGTTAGATTTTATTGTTGTTATCAATTTACTTTGCTTTCCTTTAGTTCCTTCCAAGTGTTTGATGAAATGCTTAGTTGGATTTTAGTGTAGATTTTGTTCCTCTTGGCCTAGGTGGAGTAATTAGTGACGCTTGAGTTATCTAATTCCTTTGTTGATTGATAATTAGAAGTTGCTAATTGATTTGGATATCACTAAAGCTAGTCTTTCCTTTGGGAGTTGGCTAGGACTTGTGGAATCAAGTTGATTCATCCACTTGACTTTCCTCCATGGTTAGAGGTTAACTAAGTGGTAGCAAAGGATAATTTGTGGTCACAATTGAGGAGGATAACTAGGATAGGACTTCTAGTTCTCATACCTTGCCAAGAGCTTTCATAGTTGTTAGTTTATTCTCTTTGCCATTTATATTTCTTGTCTAAAACCTCAAAACCCCAAACATACTCCAGAACCAATAACACGGACACTTTCTTGCAATTCCTAGGGAGAATGACCTGAGGTTCGATACTTCGGTTTATAAATTTAGGGGTTTGTACTTGTGACAAATAAATTTTTATATGAAAGGATTATTGTTGGTTTAGAAACTATACTTTACAACGAGATTTCAATTGTGAATTCTAGACCACACAAAAGTCTTCTCATCAACGACCCAGTGCACTTGTTGGTTGGTTGATAAACCACTATTTTATGATTTATCTTGTACTTAATTGAGTGTTTTTATCAATTCTTCACCCACTTATTCATATAATTTGCATGATTTTACAATTCCTTCCTTATTCTATGATATATGTGAAAACATGTTTCCTATGCCTTAAAAATATTAATTTTAATTATCCTTTATTACCATTTGATGCCGTGATTTATGTGTTAAGTATTTTCAGGCTTTATAGGACAGGAATGGCTTAGAGGATAGAAAAGAAACATGCAAAAATGGAAGGAACGAGCAAAATGAAGTTTTGAAGAAAATGGCAGCGACGCGGATGCGTGCTTAGCGTAGAACACAAGCGACGTGCACGCATAGATGACGTGAACGCGCGCCTAGCAAGAATCACGAGCGATGCGAACGTGTGACTAACGCGTACGCGTGACAAGGAAAACTTCCAAATGACGCGTACGCGTGACCCATGCACACGCGTGACGGACGCCACGTGCAGAAAATTGCAGAAAACACCCTCAGTGATTTCTAGACCCTTTTTCGGCCCAAATCTAAGCCCAGAAATACAGAATAGAGGCTGGAGAATGGGGGAATCAAAGGATTCATTCAACATACATTCTAGAATGGACAATTTTAGGTTTTAGATGTAGTTTTAGAGGGAGAGAGGCTCTCTCCTCTCTTTTAGGTTTTAGGATTTCTCTTAGTTTATGGTTCATTCCTTCTCAATTCCAGGTTCTATGTTTCTTTAATTTAGTTTCTCTTCTACTTTCAATTATTCTATTACTTTAGTTGATTACTTGATGTTGCCAAATTGGTTTATGGATTCCTATGTTTAAATTTAATTTTTTATTCAATACAATTCGAGTTATTTCAGATTTATGATTGCTTTCTTCTATTTATGATATAAATAATTTAGATTTTTTCCCCTTTGCTTTGGTTGAGTAATTGGTGACACTTGAGTTATCAAACTCAGCTGTTGATTGAAAATTGGAATCTGCTGATTGATTTGGATCCCTCTAAAGCTAGTCTTTCCATAGGAGTTGACTAGGACTTGAGGAATCAAATTGATTAGTCCACTTGACTTTCCTTTATTTAGTAAGGGTTAACTAAGTGGGAGCAATAAACAATTCTGATCGCACCAGATAAGGATAACTAGGATTGGATTTCCAGTTCTCATACCTTGCCAAGAGTTTTTCTAGTTATTAATTTACTTTTCTGCTATTTAATTTCCCTGTTCAATCTTTCAAAAACCCATAAATATACCTTTTTCCATAACCAATAATAAATCACACCTCCCTGCATTCCTTGAGAAGATGACCCGAGGTTTAAATACTTCGGTTATAAATTTTATTGGGTTTTGTTACTTGTGACAACCAAACTTTTGTACGAAAGGATTCTCTGTTGGTTTAGAAACTATACTCACAACGTGATTATTCTTGTAAAATTCTTTGCCGGCAGAAAAACAGTTCGTCAAAAAAATGGCGCCGTTGCCGGGGAATTGCAATTGTGTTCCTTATTATTGGTTATTGTAAATATTTTATTTTGCTTGTTTATTTATTTTTATTTTTGTTTTTAATTTTTATTAGCTACTATGAGTTCTCACCCCGTCGCTTTGAGTTTGGTTCTAATATTGTTAAAAAGAATGGAAGCTATAACAGGAACATGTGTCAAGGTTGAAACAATCACAGCTGGAAGGAGCCACGAGGATCTGATCAACCCTTTTGGCAACAACACCTTCCAAAGTACCATGAAAAATGACCATTCTACGATACATACCAAGACAATAGTTATAGTAGACCCTTTCATGATAAACCACCTCCATCAAATTGCTATGGTCAAGAGCCATTCCGAGGTGCGTACCAAAATGATAGATATGGTGGACCCCTTGTAGTTACTAACAATCCCCATCATACACCCATAAACCACCTCCTCAACATAGCTTTGAACCACCATACTCACAAGTTAACTACAACCATTCACCACCATATGACCCTAACCTTTATCCACCCCAATTCCAATCCAATTACTCCCAAGAACCACCACTTCCGTATGCACCATGTCCATATCCATCGACCCAAGAATCACAGGCTCGCCTCAAGGAAACAGTAGATCAATTTCATGCAACCCTTCATCAACTAGAGCAAGCAATAAATCAATTAGCTTCCTGACATTCGGGCACTCAAGGAACTCCCATGGCCTCATGTGGAGAATCTAATGAAGAACATAGCATGAAGGAGACACTGGAAACTCCGGTTGACAGTACGGAACATGACTTTGTACTAGAACAAATAGAGGAAGCTGCAATTATCGAAGGAGAATAATTGGTTGAAGACTTAGGAGACACTGAACCTCCATGGGAATCAAGAATTGTAGAGAATTCCGCCAAGAAATTTGCAATCGATGCTAAGAAGGATAGTGCACAACCCCCAAAGCATGTATCTTATGAAGAACTGGATAGAACAGATCAAGAAGCGAGTTTTCTTGGTAATGATGATCATGAACTAAGCTTTCCTAAAAATGAACTTGCATCCGCAATTGAGTTCTTTGAGATTGAAGAATCTTCCCCAAGAAAATATGAGGATGATGTGGAGGTAGACTTTTCTCAACCCCCAACTTATGACTTGAGTGATGAGGAAGAAATCGAAGACTTTGATTAAGACGTGGTTGCAGTTGAAGAGGTTTGTAAGGAAATGAAAGAATTCACAGAAGAGTACAAGGGAGTGGAACTTGAAATACCACTGGAAACACCTCTTCCAAAGCCATTACCACCCAATACAAACTTCAAGTGGGTAAAATCCTTAGCCTTTATCTTTACCTTTCCACTTGAATATGGTTTGTTTGAAACCGATGGACAGCTTAGAGCTCTTTGTTGCTTTAAGAGTAAGAGGGAAATGGTTAGTAATAGAAGTTGGTATCCAAGGTTCAATACAATTCCACGATCCAATTGGAAGTGCAAGGATTGGTATAGAGCTCGATTGAATGGGTCTCGGAAGATGTTTGGGTATCTCAATGAGAATTCAAATTACTTATTACCCGGTTGGAACGAAGATGGTTAACAAGAAGACAGGTACAGAAGCAAGGTTTGGGATCCTGGAATTCATTCTGATAATCAACACCCCTGGGACCTGAACACCTGCTTTAACTTGCTTGAAGGCTTTACGTGCCTAGTTTGGGACCCCGGAGGCTATTGGAATTGCAAACGTTGGTGGAGATTTCTGGATGAGTTCAAGCACAAGCCACCATAACAGGGAGCTCATCAAATGTCCAACTTAAGGACTTTAACTAAAAGTGCTAGGTGGGAGACAACCCACCGTGGTATGATCGTTCTTTTTTTTAATTTTGATTTTTATTTTGTTTTGTTTGTTTTTAGTTTCATTTTATTTTATTTTATTTTCCCTAGTATCATTCATAACATCCGCATCAGCATACGTATTTTGCATTCTGCATATTAAAAAAAAATGCCATACCACGCGGGCGCATGGACCACGCGTGGGCGTCGATTCCAAATTGGCGTCGCCATCCAACGCCCAGAAAATTGGGCTGGAATCATGCGGCTGGTATGCGTTAGGCACAATTTGGGCCACGCGTGCGCGTCAATATCACGTATACGTCATTTTCACTTACACACACCACGCGTGAGTGTGGGCGACGCGTACGCGTCGTGTGAAAATTTTAGCCCCCTTAATTGAAACAGAGAGTTGCGCCAAAACGACGCTGGATTTGTGCATTTAGCACAATTCTAGTCGACGCGTACGCGTGCTTCACGCGTACGCGTCATTTTCATTATCCCCCATTCACGCGTTCGCGTTAATGATGCCTTCGCATCGTTGCACTTTCGCCTTATCCACGCTGTCGCGTGATCCACGCGTTCATGTGGATTTGAAATCACTTAACCCCCGGACGCGAAAACACTAGCCCTCGCGTGCTCACTTTTGTTCCCCCTCCCTCACAGTCTTCTCCTATTCCCCCCTCCAACCACCCAACCACCACCGCCGACCCAGCCGTCGCGCCCCCACCGTCGAAAACCCCTCGCCGCACCTCCCTCAACCCCCTCTTTTCCCCATTCTCTTCCTTTTCTTTCCCCTACCCCCTCCTCACCTTTGCCCTGCTGCCAACCCAACCCCGCCACGACATCCTAACGCCGGCCACCACCACCTCAACGCCACACTCCTCTCCTCGCCCCTCCCCTTCTTCTCTTCCTCTCCCTATCCCTCCTTCACCACCTGCCTCCACCCGGACCGCCGTGCTGCCTCCCAGCGCCGCCATGCCACCTCCTAGTGCCGCCCACCAGTGCCACCACACCACCACCCTCTCTCTTCGTTCAATTTCTTTCATTACGCACACCAGGTTCTATTACACTCCGATTCCTTTCCCGTTCCAGTTAGTTCGTTTGCATATTTGTCAATTCTGTTCAAATTAGGATAGTTAGAGATGCATGTTCGTAGTGGATTTTAGGTGGTTAGGTAGCTAGGATGTGGTTAGTAGATTTAGGTCTGATAATTGCATCGTTCTTGTTGCTTGCTTTATCTGTTTCGCAATTCTGAAATTGCTGTGCTGTTGATGTTGCTATTCACTACTGTTCCATTCCTGTTCGATACTATTTTGTTTCATCGGATCTTAATTGAGTGTTGCAAATGCCTATACAACTGCACATACATTAGCATTCCTGTTGCCATTTGCTTTATCCTCATTGATTCAGTAAGCCGAATACATTGCATCCATATCCTATATTCTTGCTTGCTTTCTGAATTTGCTAAAGCCAGGCTGATTACATATACCTAATTACTGCTGTTTTGGATTAGCTAAATCACTTATTGCTGTTTTGGATTGGCTAAACTTGCTTATTGCCTATACTTGCTATTTTTGGTCTTACCTGTTCTAGGATTCATATGAGCTGCTAATCTTGCTTAGAAGTAATGCTACTTGCATTATTAGACTATTTAATTTTCCGGGAACGTCCAATTTATAGCCGGAATGCTGCCCGATTTTTCCGCAAATTGTTTCACTCAAATCTCATTTATAAATTGGCTTTGGTACTTTTGAACTCTGCACTAATTGGTTTCAACCAAGCCAATTCATAGATGAATGGGCTAGCATTCCTATTCCTTCTGGTTCCCTTCTTAGTTAAATCGCATTATTGATGATTTTATTCATTTTGCACTTCTTTTATTTCTTTGATTTATCATCATTAATCTGCATTCTCTGCTTGAATGTGAGTTGCTGGTTCTTTAAGTTTGTGCAATTTTTGTTAACTAGGAACTATAATACCATGCCACTAATTTTAACTTCACTCTTTAACCCTTAACTACATTAACTTTCTAACTTCTCTCTTAGTTTTCAACTAACTGATTTCAAACCATTTCAAGGCATGATTATTATTGTTCTTGACAAACAAGCATTCTGCATATCATAGATCTTGGATTGTGATTTTTATTTAAATTCTTTGACTTTTAGCTTGCCTACAGTCCAAAATTCTACATCTATCTAACTCACTTCATGCTTATATTGCTATTCTATTCCTCTTTTGCCCATCTATGCTTATATTGCTCAAATACTATTTACTTACCTGTTTTCCTGCTTTAGTTTAATAAACTGTATCCTGGAACCTCTACTTTTTAGGATGTCTAACCCAAAAGGCAAAGGAAAAGCCAAAGCAAGCACAGGCAAAAGAAAAAGAGGAGAATTGATGACAAGTCATCTTAGCCTATTTTCACTAGTCTTTTTCTTTTGTTTTCAATTGATTTTATGCACTTTCTTAAGCCATAAGCAAGCCAATTAGGTAGATTTCCATGTTTCCTTTGATTCAATCAACCATATATGAATTCATGCACTTTCATGAGATTTTATGCTATAATTGTCATATATTATGAAAGAAACACAATCTCATGATTTGGGGCATAGCTTTGATTGTTTTGATTGATTGATGATAGGTGGAAAGAGTTTTGAAGAAGGTTGAAGGAAGAAGGAATGGCTAGGAGCAAGAGAGAATAAAAAGTTTGAGCCAAAGTTTGCCTCAAACTTTAGCTCAAACTTTTAGAAGAGTTGAAAACATGCCAGAGGAAAAAAGCTTGAGCCAAAGTTTGCCTCAAACTTTAGCTCAAACTTTTGGAAGAATTGAAAACACTCCAGAGGAAAAAAAGCTTGAGCAAAAGTTTGCCTTAAACTTTAGCTCAAACTTTTGGGAGAAAAGCTTGAGCCAACGTTTGCCTCAAACTTTTTGGCAAACGTTGGCATCACAAAACCAACACCCTGGAGGAGAAAAGCTTGCGCCAACGTTTGCCTCAAACTTTTTGGCAAACGTTGGCACCACACTTGCACACCCTGAAGGAGAAAAGTTTGCGCCAACGTTTGCCTCAAGCTTTTTGGAAAATGTTGGCGCCACACATATACACAAGGGGGCCAACGTTTGAGCAAAAGTTTGACCTCAAACTTTAGCCCAAACGTTGGTAGCAGCAAGTGAAGCCATCTGGTATAAAAAGTTTGAGTAAAAGTTTGCCTCAAACTTTTACTCAAACTTTTACTCAAACTTTTATGATTTCAACCCGGTTCACAATGGATCTTTCTCCAACTCCAAGAGCAATCAACCAAGGCCTTTATCAACCCAATTCCATCAAGAGCAAAGGCCCAATTCAAAGCTTGAAAACCATTTGAAGAAAGTGTATAAATAGCTTAGGATTTAAGTTTTAGGGGAGCTTTCCTTCTTAGTTTTGCTGGGTAGTTTTTGGAGAGTTTTTGGATTTTGAATTGTTCTGAGTTTCTGAGTTTGGGGAAGGAGAATTGAATTCTCTTCCTCTTAGTTTTCTTGTTTTCAATTTCAATTACTCTTGTCTTGAGTCTTGGGTGTTGAGAATTGGAGAAATTCTGTCTCAATCTCACCTTGAGATCTCTTTCTGTTTCTTTTACTGCACCATTGGAGAATTGAGATTTACATTCAAGCTTTCTTCTGTTTTGATCTTTAATTTCTTGCAATTGAATTCTACATTTGGATCTAGGAAGGCATTGAGATCTAGACTCGGTTATCTAGTCTCTTGGGTCCTGAGATCTGGAGTTTGCATTTTAAATTCTCTGTTTAAAGCTTTTCAAGTTCATTTACATTTCCGTTTGAGATCCAGTTCAATTCAAGTCACTTTCTACTTGTCTGATTAATGCAATTTACTTTTCCTTGTTTAATCTCTGCAAATCCACTTCCCAATTCCCTTTATAATTCAAGCCATTTACATTTCTTGCACTTTAAGATTCTGCAATTTACATTTCTTGCAATCTAAGTTTCTGCAATTTACATTACTTGTTCTTTAAGATTCAGCTTATTTACTTTCTTTGCTCTTTAATTTTCTGCAATCTACCCTTCTCCCTTTACATTTCGAGCAATTTAGTTTCTGCAATCACAAATCACCCAACCAATACTTGATTCGCTTGACTAAATCAACCACTAAACTAAAATTGCTCAATCCTTCAATCCCTGTGGGATCGACCTCACTCCCGTGAGTTTTATTACTTGATGCGACCCGGTGCACTTGCCGGTTAGATTTGTGTGTTTGGAATTCGTTTTCCGAAAATACACATCAAGAATCATCTACCACTATTTTAGATATCTTACACGATGATTCCTGGCGTGAGAAAAACTTTACTCCGCAAGAAAAAGCAGATCAACTCGTGCCTGCCACTGATCCGATCAAGTTCGCAAACCGTTATTGTGAACTAAAGTATGATGTCTTTGGGACTCACAGGCACCTATACTTGGAAAAGACCCTCAGAATCCCAGCTGAACTACAGCAGTACACTACCGAACAGATAAAACAGAGAGGCTGGTTCTTTTTGGAGAGGAACTTGACTGAGGTTGATGGATCTTGGGTCAGAGAATTTTACTGCAACTATTTTAAAATGACCCTGGATGCAGTACAGCTCAGAGGGAAGCAGATTTTAGTTACTGAGGAGGCAATTGAAGATATCCTGCAATTCCAGCCTAAGTCAGATGAACCAGATGGTTACCAGAAGGTTGAGGAAGATATGAGGTTTATGCGTTTTGACTGGGAAGCAGTGAAGAGCACCATAGCTCTTGATCCTACTGTCCCATGGGTTATGGGTAAATCAACAGTGCACCCTAAAGGCATCAAGATCAATTATCTAAACGATGAGGCTCGGCTATGGCAACAAATTCTGAGCAACTATGTGATGCCGAGCACTCACGAGACTAAGGTGCCAGCTGCCATGATTACTCTTATTTGGTGCATGATGGAAGGCAAGGACCTGTACCTTCCCCGATTCATCCGTCACTCCATGGCTGAAGTCCATGTTCAAGGTACTCTGCCTTTCCCATACCTGATTACCCAGTTGGGCCGCCGAGCTGAGGTACCCTGGGTGCCTGAGGATGAGAAGCCACCAGCCGCAGACTGCAGGAAGATCATCCCACATGGCAGAAAGTTCATAGCTCTGGGTTATAGACCACCCTCTCTCACTGCATCCGCTGATGCAGCCACATTTTCTGATGCCCCTTCAGCACCTCCAGCACCACCCACACCCACAGCACCCTCATCTGCCTCCCAGCCCATTTACCACCTTGTGCACCGCCTCTTTGAGCGGCTAAACTAGATGGAGCGCTGCAACCAGCGGCGATATGAGCGGTCTGAGCTTCGTAGCAAGCGACGCTATGAGCATTTGAAGTTGATGATCCGGTCAGGCCACCATGACATCCCCTCCGAGCCTGACACACCATCAAAGCCATCTAAGGAGGAAGAGGATGAGCAGGAGGACGATGCACGAGCAGAGGCTGTGCAGGCAGGACCCGAGCAGGCTGCGCCACATCATGTGGAGCCCCAGCAGATACAGCCAGCAGACCCACAGGTCCCTATACATATAGAGCCTCTGCTTCAGTAGGTAGATCCTCAGACACTCACATAGACTGCAGCACCTCAGGCCGCCATTGAGACACCAGCAGAGCACCCTTCCGGAGATGCCACTTCTTCACACCCAGCCTGATTGAGCATCGAGGACGATGTTATTGTATAAGTGTGGGGAGGTCGCCATCTCTGGCATATGTTATTTTGGTGAACTACTTTCAGACTCTTTATCCTATTTTATTTCTTTTTCTGTATTTTTATTTTATTTTATCTTATTCTCCTTTTCAAGTACTTGCACATTTTCTTTTGCTGTATTTCTGTTTATTTCTACTTTATTTCTACATTTTGCATTTTGGGCTGTTGATGCACGAATTGTGAATCACACTTTTCAGAACTCGTACCACTAACCAGCAAGTGCACTGGGTTGTCCAAGTAATATCTTACATGAGTAAGGGTCGAATCCCACGGAGATTGTTGGCTTGAAGCAATCTATGGTTATCTTGTAGCTCTTAGTCAGGAAATCAATTATAATTATCAGTTTGAATTGCGAAGAATAAAAGAGCATGAATAAAATACTTGTTATGGAGTAATGGAGAATATGTTGGAGTTTTGGAGATGCTTTGTCCTCTGAATCTCTGCTTTCCTACTGTCATCTTCTTCACGCACGCAAGTTTCCTCCTATGGCAAGCTGTGTGTTGGTGGATCACCGTTGTTAATGGCTACCATCCGTTCTTTCAGTGAAAATGGTCCAGGTGCGCTGTCACCATACGGCTAATCATCTGTCGGTTCTTGATCATGCTGGAATAGGATCTATTGATCCTTTTGCGTCTGTCACTACGCCCAACACTCGCGAGTTTGAAGCTCGTCATAGTCATTCAATCCTTGAATCCTACTCGGAATATCATAGACAAGGTTTAGACTTTTTGGATTCTCAAGAATGCTGCCAATGGATTCTAGCTTATACCACGAAGATTCTGATTAATGAATTCAAGAGATACTCATTCAATCGAAGGTAGAACGGAGGTGGTTGTCAGGCACGCGTTCATAGGTTGAGAATGGTGATGAGTGTCACGGATCATCACATCCATCATATTGAAGTGCGAATGAACATCTTAGATAGAAACAAGCGTGTTTGAATAGAAAATAAAAATAATTGCATTAATTCATCGGGACACAACAGAGCTCCTCACCCCCAATAATAGAGTTTAGAGACTCATGCCATCAAAGAGTACAAAGTTCAGATCTAAAATGTCATGAGGTTCAAAATAAATCTCTAAAAGTTGTTTAAATACTAAACTAGTAACCTAGGTTTACAGAAAATGAGTAAACTAAGATAGATAGTGCAGAAATCCACTTCTGGGGCCCACTTGGTGTGTGCTGGGGCTGAGACTTGAGCTTTACACGTGCCTAGGCTGTTTCTAGAGTTAAACGCCAGGTTGTAACCTGTTTCTGGCGTTTAACTCCAACTTGTAACCTGTTTCTGGCGTTTAACGCCATAATGCAACATGGAACTGCCGTTGAACACCAGTTTACATCATCTATCCTTGAGCAAAGTATAGACTATTATATATTGCTGGAAAGCCCTGGATGTCTACTTTCCAACGCAATTGAGAGCGTGCCAATTGGAATCTTGTAGCTCCAAAAAATTTATTCCGAGTGCAGGGAGGTCAGAATCCAATAGTATCAGCAGTCCTTTTTTAGCCTGAATCAGATTTTTGCTCAGCTCCCTCAATTTCAGCCAGAAATTACCTGAAATCACAGAAAAACACACAAACTCCTAGTAAAGTCCAGAAATGTAATATTTATTTAAAAAATAATAAAAATATAATAAAAAGTGACTAAAACATATTAAAAACTACCTAAAAACAATGCCAAAAAGCGTATAAATTATCCGCTCATCACAACACCAAACTTAAATTGTTGCTTGTCCCCAAGTAACTAAAAACAAAGTAGGATAAAAAGAAGAGAATATACAATAAATTCCAAAAACATCTATGAAGATCAGTCTTAATTAGATGAGCGGGGCTATTAGCTTTTTGCTTCCGAACAGTTTTGGCATCTCACTTTATCCTTTGAAGTTCAGAATGATTGGTATCTATAGGAACTCAGAATTCAGATAGTGTTATTGATTCTCCTAGTTTAGTATGTTGATTCTTGAACACAGCTACTTTATGAGTCTTGGCCGTGGCCCTAAGCACTCTGTTTTCCAATATTACCACCGGATATATACATGCCACAGACACATAACTGGGTGAACCTTTTCAGATTGTGACTCAGCTTTGCTGAAGTCCCCAACTAGAGGTGTCCAGGGTTATTAAGCACACTCTATTTTTGCTTTGGACCTCGATTTTAACCGCTCAGTCTCAAGTTTTCACTTGACACCTTCACGCCACAAGCACATGGTTAGGGACAGCTTGGTTTAGCCGCTTAGGCCAGGATTTTATTCCTTTAGGCCCTCCTATCCACTGATGCTCAAAGCCTTGGATCCTTTTTATTACCCTTGCCTTTTAGTTTTAAGGGTTATTGGCTTTTTGCTCTTGCCGTTTAGTTTAAAGAGCTTTTGGCTTTTTCTGCTTGATTTTTCTTTTTCTTGCTCTCTTTTTTTTCGCATTTTTTTCTGCAAGCTTTGTTCTTCACTGCTTTTTCTTGCTTCAAGAATCATTTTTATGATTTTTCAGATTATCAAATAACATTTCTCCTTTTTCATCATTCTTTCAAGAGCCAATAATTTTGACATTCATAAACAACAAATTTAAAAGACATATGTACTGTTCAAGCATTCATTCAGAAAACAAAAAGTATTGCCACCACATCAAAATAATTAAACTATTTTAAAATTCGAAATTCATGTACTTCTTTTTCTTTTTCAGAAAACATTTTTCATTTAAGAAATGTGATGGATTCATAGGACATTCATATCTTTAAGACATAGACACTTAGATACTAGTGATCATGTAATAAGACCCAAACATAAATAAACATAAAGCATAGTAAACGAAAAACAGAGAAATAAGAGCAAGGAGATTAAGGAACGGGTCCACCTTAGTGAGGGTGGCGTCTTCCTCTTCTTGAAGAACCAATGGTGCTCTTGAGCTCCTCTATGTCTCTTCCTTGTCTTTGTTGCTCCTTCCTCATAGCTCTTTGATCTGCAGTCAAATGCTCTACCACTGAACTATGGACCCTTGAGATGAACCTCTCCATCTCTCATGACTCGGGGGTGAAAGCAACTGCCTTCCTTTTCCTCTTTCTAGAGGTTTCTCCGGCCTTAGGTGCCATAAATAGTTATGAAAAAACAAAAAGCAACGCTTTTTTTCACACCAAACTTAAAAGGTTTGCTCGTCCTCGAGCAAAAGAAGATAGAAGGGAGTAGAAGGAGAAGTGGAGGAGAATGAGGTGTGTGAATGGGTGGGTATGGGAGGGAAATGGGTTGAATTGGAATGGTGAGGTAGGTGGGGATCCTGTGGGGTCCACAGATCCTGAGGGGTCAAGGACTTAGCATCCCTGCTCCATTGAGGCATGCAAAACGCCCTTAGCGTGCAATCCTGGCATTTAACGCCAGACTGCTGCTTGTTTCTGGCGTTAAATGCCAGCTTTTCCCCTTTCTTGGCGTTGAACGCCAACTTCGTGCTTGTTTCTGGAGTTTAACGCCAGCTTGATGCTTCTTTCTGGCGTTAAACGCCAGCTTGTTGCTTCTTACTGGCGTTTAAACGCCAGTAAGCTCTTCCTCTAGGGTGAGCTATTTTTAATGTTGTTTTTCATTCTGTTTTTGATTCTTCAGTAGTTTTTGTGACTTCACATGATCATCAACCTACAGAAAATGTAAAATAACAATGGAAACTAAATAGATATAGTTAAATAACATTGGGTTGCCTCCCAACAAGCGCTTCTTTATTGTCTTTAGCTGGACCTTGCTGAGCTTTTAATCTAGCCTCAGCCTTGAGCACTCTTGCTCAACATTGCCTTCAAGATAATGCTTGATTCTCTGTCCATTAACAATGAACTTCTTATCAGAATCAATATCTTGAAGCTCCACATAGCCATATGGTGACACACTTGTAATCACATATGGTCCCCTCACCAGGATTTTAGTTTCCCGGGGAATAGCCTGAGCCTAGAGTTAAACAACAGAACTTTCTATCCTGGTTCAAAGACTCTAGATGATAGCTTTCTGTCATGCCACCTTTTTGCTTTCTCTTTGTAAAGCTTGGCATTTTCGAAAGCAGTGAGTCTGAATTCCTCTAGCTCATTCAGCTGGAGCAATCTTTTTTCTCCAGCTAATTTGGCATCAAAGTTTAGGAATCTGGTTGCCCAATAGGCCTTATGCTCCAGTTCCATGGGCAGATGACAGACCTTACCATACACAAGCTGGTATGGAGAGGTCCCTATAGGAGTCTTGAATGCTGTTCTGTAAGCCCACAGAGCATCATCCAAGCTTCTCGCCCAATCCTTTCTACGGGTACTTACAGTCCGTTCTAGGATTCTTTTTATTTCTCTATTAGAGACTTCAGCTTGCCCATTTGTTTGTGGATGATACAGAGTTGCCACCTTGTGACTAATTTCATACCGGACCATAGCAGAGTAAAGCTGTTTGTTGCAGAAGTGAGTGCCCCCATCACTAATTAGTGCTCTAGGGACACCAAACCTGCTGAAGATATGTTTCTGGAGGAACTTCAGCACTGTCTTAGTATCATTAGTGGGTGTGGCAATGGCCTCTACCCATTTGGATACATAGTCGACTGCCACCAGAATATAAGTGTTTGTGTATGATGGTGGGAAGGGTCCCATGAAGTCAATACCCCATACGTCAAACAACTCAATCTCCAAGATTCCTTATTGAGGCATGGCATAACCATGAGGCAGATTACCAGCTCTCTGGCACCTGTCACAGTTACGCACAAACTCTCAGGAGTCTTTATAGAGAGTGGGCCAGTAGAAGCCACATTGGAGGACTTTTGTGGCTGTTCGCTCACCTCCGAAATGTCCTCCATATTGTGATCCATGACAATGCCATAGGATCTTCTGTGCTTCTTCTCTAGGCACACACCTACGGATTATTCTGTCTGCACATCTCTTAAAGAGATATGTTTCATCCCACAGGTAGTACTTTGCATCAGTAATTAATTTTTTCTTTTGTTGCTTGCTGTACTCCTTGGGTATGAATCTTGCAGCTTTATAGTTTGCAATGTCTGCAAACCATGGTGTTTCTTGGATGGCAAACAGTTGCTCATCCGGAAAGGTTTCAGAGATTTCAATAGAGGGGAAGGACATCCCTTCTACTGGCTCTATCCGGGACAGATGATCAGCCACTTGGTTCTCTGTCCCTTTTCTGTCTCTTATTTCTATATCAAACTCTTGCAGAAGTAACACCCATCTTATGAGCCTGGGTTTTGAATTCTGCTTTGTGAGTAGATATTTAAGAGAAGCATGGTCAGTATACACAATCACTTTTGATCCTACTAAGTATGATCTAAACTTGTCAATGGCATAAACCACTGCAAGCAATTCTTTTTCTGTGGTTGTGTAATTTTTTTGGGCATCATTTAAAATACGGCTAGCATAATAAATGACATGCAGAAGCTTGTTATGCCTTTGTCCCAGTACTGCACCAATGGCATGGTCACTGGCATCACACATTAGTTCGAATGGTAATGTCCAGTCTGGTACAGAAACAACTGGTGCTGTGACCAGCTTAGCTTTCAGGGTTTCAAACGCCTACAGACACTCTGTGTCAAACACAAATGGCGTGTCAGCAGCTAGCAGATTGCTCAGAGGTTTTGTAATTTTTGAAAAATCCTTTATAAACCTCCTATAGAATCCTGCATGCCCCAGAAAGCTTTTGATTACCTCTACCTTAGCTTGATCCACCTCTATTCCCTTGTTCGAAATCTTGTGCCCAAGGACAATCCCTTCAGTCACCATAAAGTGATATTTTTCCCAGTTTAAAACCAGGTTAGTCTCTTGGCATCTTTTCAGAACCAGAGTCAGGTGATTAAGACAGGAGCTGAATGAGTCTCCATATACTGAGAAGTCATCCATGAAGACTTCCATAAATTTTTCCACCATATCAGAGAAAATAGAGAGCATGCATCTCTAAAAGGTTGCAGGCGCATTACACAGCACAAATGGCATCCTTCTGTAGGCAAATACTCCAGATGGACATGTGAATGCTGTTTTCTCTTGATCCTGGGGATCTACTGCAATTTGGTTGTAGCCTGAATAGCCATCCAAAAAGCAGTAATAATCATGACCTACTAGTCTTTCTAGCATCTGGTCTATGAATGGTAAAGGAAAATGATCCTTTCTGGTGGCTGTATTGAGCCTTCTGTAGTCAATACACATGCGCCACCCTGTAACTATTCTTGTAGGAACCAGTTCATTTTTTTCATTATGAACCACTGTCATGCCTCCCTTTTTGGGGATAACTTGGACAGGGCTCACCTAGGGGCTATCAGAAATAGGATAAATAATCCCAGCCTCCAGTAACTTGGTGACCTCTTTCTGTACCACTTCCTTCATGGCTGGATTTAACCGCCTCTGTGGTTGAACCACTAGCTTAGCATCATCCTCCAATAGGATCTTGTGCATGCATCTAGCTGGGCTTATGCCCTTAAGGTCAATTATGGACCACCCAAGAGCTGTCTTGTGTGTCCTTAGCACTTGAAGTAGTGCTTCCTCTTCCTGTGAATTTAAAGCATAGCTTATGATCACTGGAAAAGTGTCACCTTCTCCTAGAAATGCATATTTCAGGGATGGTGGTAATGGTTTGAGCTCGGGTTTAGGAGGTTTTTCCTCTACCTGAGAAATTTCCAGAGGCTCTTTCAATTCCTCTGAATCCTCCAAATCAGGCTGAACATCTTTAAAGATGTCTTCCAGCTCTGATTCGAGACTCTCAGCCATGTTTATCTCCTCTACCAAAGAGTCAATAAGATCAACTTTCATGCAGTCTTTTGGTGTGTCTGGATGCTGTATGGCTTTGACAGCATTTAACTTGAACTCATCCTCATTGACCCTCAGGGTTACTTCTCCCTTTTGGACATCAATGAGAGTTCGTCCAGTTGCTAGGAAGGGTCTTCCTAGAATGAGAGTAGCACTCTTGTGCTCTTCCATTTCCAGCACTACAAAGTCAGTGGGAAAGGCAAATGGCCCAACCCTGACAATCATGTCTTCAATCACGCCTGATGGGTATTTAATGGAGCCATCAGCAAGTTGGAGACATATCCTGGTTGGTTTGACTTCTTCAGTTAAACCAAGCTTTCTGATAGTGGATGCAGGTATTAGGTTGATGCTTGCCCCAAGATCACATAAAGCTGTCTTGGTGCAATCACCCTCTAATATACATGGTATCATAAAGCTCCTTGGATCTTTAAACTTTTCTGAGAAGCTTTTCAGAATGACTGCACTGCATTCTTCAGTGAGGAGAACTCTTTCAGTTTCTCTCCAATCCTTCTTATGACTCAAGATCTCTTTCATGATCTTGGCATAAGAAGGTATTTGCTCAAGTGCCTCTACAAACGGAATCTTTATTTCAAGAGTCCTGAGATAGTCTGCAAAGCGGGCAAATTGCTTATCCTGCTCCTCCTGGCAGAGTTTTTGAGGATAAGATATCTTGGCTTTGTATTCCTCAACCTTAGTTGCTGCAGGTTTATTTCCTACAGAGGTGGTTGGAGAAGCCTTTTTAGAGGGGTTGCTATTAGCACTTGTATGTGTCTGATCCCTCACTGGTGTTTGGATGCCAGGGTTAGAAGTTTGATTGGCGTTGGACGCCAGCTTCTTACCTGTTTCTGGCGTTTGAACGCTAGAACTGAGCTTCCATTGGGCGTTTAACACCAGCTCCTTGCCTGTTTCTGGCATTTGAACGCCAGAATTGTTCCTCTCTGGGCTCTTACTATCCTTAGAGGGATTTTGGATGATATTTTGCTCATCCTCTGTCAGTTGTTCTCTTCTTAGCTTTCTGCTGCTTTGAAGTGAGGTATTTAATGTTTTTTCACTTCTTAATTGAACTGCCTGGCACTCTTCTGTTATCTGCTTTGATAACTGCTATTTTGTCTGATTCAATTGTGCCTCCATATTTTTATTAGCATTTTTAGTGTCTTGTAGCATCTCCTTGAATTCTGCTAGCTATTTTGTTAGAAAACACAATTGTTGATTGAGTTCAGCAACTTGTTCTGGAGGACCAAGTTCAGTAGACACTGCTTTGGCTTCTTCTTTTTTGGAGGACTCACTGCTTATATACAGATGCTGATTTCTGGCAACTATATCAATAAGCTCTTGAGCCTCTTCAATAGTTTTCCTCAGGTGTATAGATCCACCAGCTGAGTGGTCTAAGGACATCCGAGCTCCTTCTGTAAGCCCATAGTAGAAGATGTCTAACTGCACCCACTCTGAAAACATTTCAGAGGGGCATTTTCTTAGCATCTCTATGTATCTCTCCCAGGCATCATAAAGAGATTCATTATCTCCTTGTTTAAAGCCTTGGATGTTCAGCCTTAGCTGTGTCATCTGTTTTGGAGGGAAATATTGATTCAGGAATTTTTCTGACAGCTGTTTCCATGTCCTTATGCTAGCCTTAGGTTGGTCATTTAACCACCTCTTAGCTTGGTCTTTTACAGCAAATGGAAACAGTAATAATCTATAGACATCCTGATCTACTTCCTTATCATGTACTGTGTCAGCAATTTGTAAAAACTGTGCCAGAAACTCTGTAGGTTCTTCCTGTGGAAGACCAGAATACTAGCAACTTTGCTGCACCATGATAATGAGCTGAGGATTTGATGAGAGAACTTTTGCGTGGTCTAGAAATTTGCAGATAAATCCTCGTTGCAAGTATAGTTTCTAAACCAACAAAAGTCCTTTCATACAAACGTTTTGGTTGTCACAAGTAACAAACCCCTTTAAAATTGGTAACCGAGTATTTAAACATCGGGTCGTCTTCTCAAGGAACAGCAGGGAAGTATGTTCTTATTATTGGTTATGGAGATTGTAAATTAGGGTTTTGAGAATGAGTGAATAGTTTAATTAGTAATTAAAGTAAATGAAGAACAAGCAATTTAAATGGCAAGTAAAATAAATAAATGACTGTAAATAAACTTTTGGCAAGGTATGAAAAATTGGAGGTCTTATCCTAGTTATCCTTATCAATGATGATGAGAATTGAATCTTAATTCCACTTTGTTAACCTTTACTAAGATAAAGGAAGGTTAAGGGATTAATTGGTTTGATCTTCGGATCCTATTTATTTCCTAAGAAAAGATTGGGATTATTGAAGTTCACTTTAATTAACAAAGATAACAATTATCATTCATGTTTGAGTTTGATAACTCCTGAGTTACTGATTTCTTAACTAAGACCAAAAGGAGAAAAATAAATCTACTGGAATGAAAATGTCTTCAGATTTGGGAATAATAGCAACATAAATAAAAGAAAGCAATATTAAACTGAAATACCTCAATTAACATTAATTCAAGATGTAATCTGTAACATGGAAGAATTCATAAATTGAATTGCAAAAGTAAATAAAAAGGAATATTGAACCTGATAAAGAGATAATCCTGAAAGCGAATAAAATCCTAATTCTAAATCCTAATCCTAAAGAGAGAAGAGAGAGGAGAGAACCTCTCTCTAAACTAAATCTAAATCATGAAAACTAACTAAAGTGGAGTCTCTCTTTGAATGGATGCATTCCCCTACTTCATAACCTCTGGTCTATGCCTTCTGGACTTGGATTTGGGCCAAAAAGGGCTTCAGAATTCGCTGGAAGCATTTTCTGTAATTTCTGGTGCGTAACCTCTGTCACGCGTCCGCGTGGGTCATGCTGTCGCATCATTCAGAGTTGTCATCGCCACGTGGTCGCGTCAGTCATGTGGCCGCGTCATATGTGTTCTGCTTAAGGCGCGCGGTCGCGTCAGTCATGCGGCCGCGTCGCTGCTTCTTCGCGCTTGGCATGCGTCCGCGTCGCCCATGCGATCGCGTGGATGCCGGTTTCTCCAAAAACTCCGTTTTGTGTTTTCCTTCCATTTTTGTATGTTTCCTTTCCATCCTTTGAGTCATTCCTGCCTTAGAAGATCTGAAACTACTGAACACACTAATCACGGCATCGAATGGAAATAAAGGTAATTAAAATAATTAATTTTAAAGCATAGGAAACATGTTTTTCACATACATCACATAATAAGGAAGGGAAAGTAAAACCATGCAATTAATATGAACAAGTGGGTGAAGGATTGAATAAATCACTCAAACTAAGCATAAAATATATCATAAAATATGGGTTTATCAACCTCCCCACACGTAAACAATAGCATGTCCTCATGCTAAATCCAAGACTAATGTTAGGTTGAAGTGGTGGAATGTCATGCAATGCAATCTAATCTAAATGCAACTACCTAAATGCATCATGCATCATGCAATTCTAGTTTTTATTCACTTGTATATAAAGCTTGCATGTAGTTGAATTAATTCACATTCTCAAGAAGTCATATATATATAGCCAAACCTTAGATAGTTGATAAAGTGCCTCTACAATTAAAATGGGAGAGAAAAATATTGTATAAACTTGCAAGACAATTAATAATTTTAGCAAAGATATATGTTAATGAGCTATTGAACCCTCACTGGATGTTGTGTTTACTCTCTAGTCACTCAGTGTTTATTGGGTTAATCACTCTATTCTTCTTTTTATTCTTACTTTCTATAACTTTGTTCTTCATCTAACCAATCAACAATTATAGAATATAGACATACCAAAAATCATGAGGTCTTTAGTTAAGGTTTTAATGGGGCCAAGGTAAAGGTAAGGGTATATGTATAAGGCTAAGTGAGCTAATAAGTGAATCCTTAATTAGTCTAAGATCTCACCTAACATACATACTTTCTAAAGCAAAGCTTCTTTACCTATTTTCCCATATTTTCCCACTTTTGATGTTACATGCTCATGTTTCAATGTTTATTTCTATCCCATGTGCAATGCTTTATTTCACAATTGGGGAATTCTTTTGTGTCCCCTTTATTTAAATAAAATATTTTTTTTAATGCACATGGTAATTCAATTATTTTGATTTCACATGAGCATGCTTCCCAAAACTTTTTTATTTGAATTATTTTATTCTTTTCAACTTTTTTTTTTGTTTTTATCATCCATGTTCCCAATAGGTTTCCCACATGTAAACCATACATAATTTCTATCTTAAGCTAACCAAGGATTCAACTTGGGATTTTTATTTTGTTTTTCTGCTTAAGGCTAGTAATGTGGTTTATAGAATAAAAGGGGATTTAAAGGCTCAAGGGGGCTAACAAGGGTGATGTAAAAGGTAGGATATTTTGGGATAAGTGAGCTAAAATCAAATAATGGCCTCAATCACTCTCTTGGTATGTATTTCTATTCTATAATTGGACATATAGATTAAAACAAAATAAAGAACACCAGAATAAATAAGAAGGACAGAACACACAAGAATAAAAATTATGGTTTGAATATAACCATACAATTAAGCTCAAAACTCATAGGCTGTGTGTTCTCTAGCTCAAAAATCATTTATCAGTTATGTATGTCATGCAGGTTTAGTTAAAAATTCCCATTATTCTCAATGTAAAACTTAAGGTGGCTTTAAAGTTCTAGTGTTTCTCCTTGATGAAATGTTGTTAACTAACTAACATGTAATGCTATATATACAAGGTGGGTGGATTGTTTCTATTATGTTTAAGTTTCTAGTTTACTTCCTTTTTATATTTTCAATTTAAACTAAGCTATCTTATTCTAAAAAGGGTAAACTATACTAATTAATCCACAATTTTTATAACTAATAAGTTATAATTGCAACTAAACTAAATGGTTAAAATATGAACTAAAGTGCAAAATGCAGAGATAGAGTAAAAATGCATAAAAGTAGCAATATATAAGTACTAAGAAAATAAAAATAAAAAGAAAAATACAGAAGAGTAGCAAAATAAAATGAAAAGAGTCTGCAGTGGTTCACCAAAAAAAAAATGTACGCCAGAGATGGCGACCTCCCCACACTTAAAATGAAGCATCGTCCCTGATGCTCACTCAAGCAGGGTGTGAAAGGGTGTCATCACTGGAAGGGCGGGTAGCTGGGGTCTCTGTGGTGGCGGTCGGAGGATCAGCCTGCTACAGAGGAGGTGCTGACTGGATAGGGATCCCGGGGTCTACAGCCTGAATCTGAGGCGGAGCCTCTTGATGTGATGCGGCCTGCTCTGTGCCTGCCTGTGCAGCCTCACTCTGTGGATGGGACTCTGCCTCATGATCATCCGCCTCCTCCTCAGATGCCTCGGATGGTGTGTCAGGCTCAGAGGGATGTTGCCAGATCGTATCATCAGCTTCAGGTGCTCATAGTGTCGCTTGTTGCGACGCTCCATCTGGTCAAGCCGTCAAAACAGGCGGTGCACTAGATGATAGATGGGCTCTGGGGCAGGTGGAAGTGCAGTGGTGGTGGCAGGGGTAGCTGTAGAGGAAGAGGGGCCGGCAGATGGTGTGGCTGTGGCACCAGGAGCAGTAAGGAAAGGAGGTCTGTAGCCCAAAGCCAGAAAGTTCCTGCTGTGAGGGATAATCTTCTTGCATTCTGCAGCAGGTGGCTTTTCATCAGCATCCTCCCAAGGCACGTCAGCTCGACGGCCTAGCTGTGTAATCAAATAGGGAAAGGGAAGAGTGCCTCGGACGTGGACCCTGGCCATGTGGTACCGGATAAAGCATGGCAGGTACAGGTCCTTACCCTCCATCACACACCATAGGAGGGTGATCATAGCGGCTGGTATCTCAGTCTCGTGAGTACTCGGCATAAGGAAGTTGCTAATCAGTCTCGTGAGTACTCGGCATAAGGAAGTTGCTAAGTATCTGATGCCATAGCCGAGCCTCATCATTCAGGTAAATCCGCTTGATTCCCTTTGGCATGGTGGTGTTCTGACCCATAATCCAAGGAACGGTCGGGTCAAGGGCTATCCGGGCCTTGACTGCATCCCAATCAAATCGCATGAAGCGCATATCCTCCTCAGCTTTTTGATAACCATCCAGCTGATCAGTTTTAGGCAGAAGCTTCAAGACATCTTCAATGGCCTCTTCAGTCACCAGAATCTGCTTTCCTCTAAGGTTTACTGCATCTACGGAGGTTTTGAAGTAATTGTAGTAGAATTCCCTAACCCAAGATGCATTGACCTCAGTCAGGTTTCTCTCCAGGAAAAACCAGCCTCTTTGTTTGATCTGGTCAGAGGTGTATTGCTGGAGTTCTTCTGGGATCTTCAAAGTTCTCTCCAGGTATAGGTTTTGGAGGTTGCAAATACCGGATACTTCAGCTCACAGTATCGGTTTGCAAACTTTATTGGATCAGTGGCAGGGATTAGCTGGTCGGCCTTCTCCTGCGGGGTAAAATTTTTCTCCAGCAAGGAGCCATCGTGCATAATATCCATAATGGACATGGAGGATTCTCCTCTTTTCCGTTTGCCAGTAGTTGCCTTTGCTTTTCCCTTTTTCTGGGTGGCAGACATCTTGAAAAAAAAAACTGAAAACCAGGATAGAATAAAAATAGAAAAACAAATAGGCAAATAGTCAAAAGAGACACAAAGTGGCAGAGAAACAAAAGGATAAGGAAAATGAGTTAAGTAAATGTGCATTAAGGATTGTATAGGAGTGAAAAGTCCGAAAAGGAGAATTCACAATCCAAAATGTAATTGAATTCATGTTAAATAGAAAAATTAACATCATGCCATGGTTAGAATGTTAAAAGAAAGTGAAAGAAAATCAGAAGAGAAGTTTTGAAAGGTTAGGCTTGTTAGAATTGAAAAAGAGTTTAGGAAGTTAACATTAGTGAGTGAGTAAAAAGTGGGTTAAAGTAAGTGGCATAATGAAAATATTCCAAGTAACAAGTATTCACAGTTAGAAGCTATAAGTAACTCATATCCAAATAAGGAAAACGGGTTGATGATGATTTAAATAGATATAGAAATAGCAAAAATTGGAATCAAACATCAAAAATGCAAATTATGAACCAGGAAATCAAAAAGTATAAGAAAGCTTGCCCTGGCATTCATGAATTGTTTTGGTTAAATCTAAGGAAAGCACAGTTGAAAATGCCAAAATCAAGACATGAATGGAATCATTTTACAGAGATTTGGGCAGCATTCCGGCTAAAATTGGATTGTCCCGGAAAATAAACAACAACAGAATAGTTCATATGAATCAAAAAGACAGCTGCAATTACATATAAGGAATAAGAGCATGAAAAATCAGAGTAAAGAGCAGCATGAAACAAGAAATTACAGCATATGAACAAAACTAACATCACAGCAACAGCAGAATTGCGAAAATAATGAAACAAGAAACACGAACAGTGCAATTAAACAGACCTAAATCCACTAACCACATCCTAGGCTACCTAACAACCTAAAATCCACTACAACATGTATATCTAACTAGCCTAATGACAAACATAAACAGAAAAAATGAATTAACTACGAAGGATAGAAGGGTGGCATTTGTCAGAACCTGGTAGGCGTAAGAAAGAGAGTGGGGCAGAGAGGTGGCTGGGGATGACGGCGGTGGCGTCCGGCGCGGCAGAAGAGGGTGGCGCGGCGGCGGTGGCTACTGTTCGGAGGAAGGGAGGGAAAGGTAGGGGTAATGGGGGTAGGGGGTAATAGGGGAAGGGAGGGGTGGGCATGTGGGTGGCGCTGGGCAGTGGTGACGGCGGCGGCGGTGGGTGGTGGTCGCGGAGGGGGGGCAGTGGCATTGGAGGGGAAAGAAGAAGGAAGAAGAAGAAAGAAGGGGGAAGGAGGAAGGGGGTAGGTGGCGGCGGCGTCTGGGTGGTCGGCGGCGTGATGGTGGTTCGGTGGTGGTGGCTGGGTGGTGGCGGTGTGATTGGAGAAGAAGAGAGGGAAGAGAGGGGTTTGGGGGGGGGGCGCGACTGGTAGGGTTCGCGTGACTGGGGCGGTTATAAATTTGAATCCACGCGATCGCGTGGGGCACGCGGTCGTGTGGTTGGGCTGAAATGGTGGTTGACGCAATCGCGTCAGTGGCGCGATCGCATGGAATAGCTAAAAGAATGAATGACGCGATCGCATGAGGCAGGCGATCGCGTTGATGGAAATTGTGCTAAACGCACGATTTCAGCATCGTTTCAGCGCAACTCTCTGTCTCCTTTTGGGGTGTTGTGCAATCCATACGACGCGATCGCGTCGCTCATGCTGTCGCGTGGGATTAAGGTTGTGCAAGTGACGCGATCGCGTGAGTAACGCGATCGCGTGGGTCATTTGTGCAAAACGCACAATGGCCGCACGATTTCAGCCTAACTTTCTGGACGTTGGATGTTTACGCCGATCTCCAGGTCACGCGGCCGCGTGAATGACGCGCTCGTGTGGGTAGTGTTTTTCGCAATTTGACGCGATCGCATGAGTGATGCGGTTGCGTCGCACACTCTTTTTTTTTGTGCAAAATGCAGAATGCAATGCTAATATGAATGTTATGCATGATTCCAGGTTCAATAAAGTAAAATAAAATAAAACTCAAAAATAAACAAAACGAAATAAAATTAAAATTGAAAAAGGAACGATCATACCATGGTGGGTTGTCTCCCACCTAGCACTTTTAGTTAAAGTCCTTAAGTTGGACATTGGATGAGCTTCCTGTTATGGCGGCTTATGCTTAAATTCATCCAGAAATCTTCACCAATGCTTGGAATGCCAATAGCCTCCGGGGTCCCAAACTAGGCATGTGAAGCTTCTGAGCAGCTTTAAACAGATTGTCAGGCTCCCGGGGTGATGATTGTCAGAATAGATTCCAGGATCCCAAACTTTGCTTTTAAATCCGCCTTTGTCTTGATCTATACTTTTCCATCCGGGCGGTTTAGAAATTAGATTCTCACCGGAATAACCAAACGCTTTCCGAGATCCATTTGATTGAATATGAAATCAATCCTTACACTTCGAGTTGAAGCGTGGAACCTTAGTGAACCTTGTGCACCAGCTCTGAGTACGAGCCATTTTCCTTTTACTCTTAAATCCGCAGAGAGCTCTAAGCTGGCCATCTGTTTCAAGCAAACCATATTCAAGTGGAAAAATACAGTTAAAGGTTAAGGATTGTACCCACTTGAAGCTTGTATTGGGTGGTAATGGCCTTGGGATAGGTCGTTCCAGTGGTTCTGTGAGTTCTACTCCCTTGTGCTCTTCTGTGAATTTCTCCACTTCTTTGCAAGATTCTTCAAATGTATCCATGTCCTGATCAAAGCCATCTATGTCTTCCTCATCACTTAAGTCATAGACTGGAGGTTAAGAGAAATCTACCTCCGTATCATCTTCGTATTCACTTGGGGAAGATTCTTCGATCTCAGAGAATTTTCTTGCGGATGCAAGCTCATTACTAGGAGAACTTGACTTGTGACTATCATCATTAAGGAAATTTGCTTCTTGGCTTATTCTGTCTAGTTCCTCATGAAAGACTTGCTCTGGGGATTGCGCACAATTCTCCTTAGCATCAATTGTAACATCCTTGACAGAATGCTCCACAACTTTGGATTCCCATGGAGGTTCAGCGTCTCCTAAGTCTTCAACCAACTCTTCTTCTTCAATAATGACAGCTTCCTCTACTTGTTCAAGTACGAAACCATGCTCTGTCTTGTCTACTGGAGTTTCTAGTATCTCCTTCATGCTACGCTCTTCATTAGATTGTCCACATGGGGCTGTGGGATGTCCTTGAATGTTCGAACGTCTAGCAGATAATTGCCTTACTGCTTGCTCCAGTTGATGAAGGGTTGTTTGAAGTTGATCTACTATTTTCTTGAGGCGAACCTCTGATTCTCGGGGTGATAGATTTGGATATGGTACAGGGGGAAGTGATGGTGTTTGGGAGTGATTGGATTGGAACTGGGGTAAATGAGGATCATACGGTGGTGAATGGTGAAAAGGAGCTTGTGAGTGTGGTGGTTCGAAGTTACGTTGAAAGGATGGCCTATAAGCACAGGGTGGGGCTTGTTGGTAATTACAAGGTTGTCCACCATGTCTATTTGCTTGGTATGCATTGTAGAATGGTCTTTGTCCATGATATCTTGGAGGGTGTTGTTACCTAAAGGGTTGATCAAATCCTCTTGGCTCTATCCATCTTTGATTACTCTGACCTTGATGCATATTCCTGTTATAACTTCCATTCCTTTCAATAACATTAGAACCAAACTCAAAGCGATAGGGGTGAGAATTCATAGTAGCTAAAAAGAAATAAAGAGGGGAAAAATAAAGACAAATAAACAAGTAAAAGAAAAATATTTACAATAACCAATAATAAGGCACACGATTGCAGTTCCCCGGCAACGGCGCCATTTTGATGAGAGAACTTTTGCGTGGTCTAGAAATTTGCAGATAAATCCTCATTGCAAGTATAGTTTCTAAACCAACAAAAGTCCTTTCATACAAACATTTTGGTGGTCACAAGTAACAAACCCCTTTAAAATTGATAACCAAGTATTTAAACCTCGGGTTGTCTTCTCAAGGAACTGCAGGGAAGTTTGTTCTTATTATTGGTTATGGAGATTGTAAATTGGGGTTTTGAGAATGAGGAGTGAATAGTTTAATTAGCAATTAAAGTAAATGAAGAACAAGTAATTTAAATGGCAAGTAAAATAAATAAATGACTGTAAATAAACTTTTGGCAAGGTATGAGAAATTGGAGGTCCTATCCTAGTTATCCTTATCAATGATGATGAGAATTGAATCTTAATTCCACTTTGTTAACCTTTACTAAGATAAAGGAAGGTCAAGGGATTAATTGGTTTGATCTTCGGATCCTATTTATTTCCTAAGAAAAGATTGGGTTTGATTAACAAAGATAACAATTATCATTCATGTTTGAGTTTGATAACTCCTGAGTTACTGATTTCTTAACCAAGACCAAAAGGAGAAAAATAAATCTACTGGAATAAAAATGTCTTCAGATTTGGGAATAATAGCAACATAAATAAAAGAAAGCAATATTAAACTGAAATACCTCAATTAACATTAATTCAAAGATGTAATCTGTAACATGGAAGAATTCATAAATTGAATTGAAAAAGTAAATAAAAAGGAATATTGAACCTGATAAAGAGATAATCCTGAAAGCGAATAAAATCCTAATTCTAAATCCTAATCCTAAAGAGAGAAGAGAGAGGAGAGAACCTCTCTCTAAACTAAATCTAAATCATGAAAACTAACTAAAGTGGAGTCTCTCTTTGAATGGATGCATTCCCCCACTTCAGAACCTTTGGTCTATGCCTTCTGCACTTGGATTTGGGCCAAAAAGGGCTTCAGAATTCGCTGGGAGCGTTTTCTGCAATTTCTGGTGCGTGGCCTCTGTCACGCGTCCGCGTGGGTCACGCGGTCGCGTCATTTGCACTACCACAAATATGGGCTTTAGCAACGCCAAAATTTGTAACGCCTTAAAACCGTTCTTTTAGATGATTTTAGACAACGGTTTTTTAAAGTGTTGTCGTTAAAGTTTAATTTTACATTACTTTATAGCAACAAAATAAAATCGTTCTCTTTGATTATTTTAAAGAACGATTTTATAACCGTTACAATAATTTGTTTTTAGGCAACTGTTTTTTATTGTTGTTTAAATATTTGTACAAAGGATACGCATAAAAACCGTTGCCAAAATGGTAACACTTTAAAACCATTCTATTAGATTTTTTACAACGTTGCTATTCAAGTTCAATTTTTCACTATGTTATAGCAACAAAATAAGACCGTTCTCTTTGACTATTTTAAAGAACGGTTTTATAACTGTGACATCAATTTTTTTAAATATTTTTTATTAAAAAATAATTTTATTATAAATTAATTATGGTTTATTTTAAGCTCTTAGAAATTAATTTATTAGGAATGATTAAATTAAATTTTTTTATAATTACTTTAAGTTTAAGTTAATTAATGTTTATGTACAATTTTTATTATAATTAGTTATTTTATACAAATTGAAATTAAAATTTTAGTAATAGAAAAATAATAAAAAATTATATCAATAATTTGAATAATTGATATTTTTGGATTTAAACTGTATTTTATAAAATATGATTAATACGTTCATTTTATAATTTAAATTAAAAATAATTATTTCTGATAAATTAATAAAAAAATTATGTGTTCTGAAATTAATTTTTATAATATTATATTTAAATTCTAAATTGTTATTTTATCTCAAATATTTTGTAAAATTATTATATCACTCGTATATATTTTATCATAACTCTAAATTCCCAAATCACAACCAAATTTTCACTTAATATAACAAATTTCCTATTTTCTTACCTTAACTTAAACGTGCACACACAGACAAACGAGGAAAAAAGAGAGAAAGGGTAATGGAGAGGGGGAAAACGAAAAATCAGAGAAGAAAGGAACCAAGGAAGTAGAACGAAATGGAGAGGAGAGGGAAAAAGGAGGCAGCGACGGTGGGTGTCACTGTCATCGTCGCCGTCGCCGTCGCAGAGAGGAGAGATGGAGAGAGAACGACGCCGCAAGAACCAGAGGTGCGCGAGAGAGAAGACGATATCGACGAGGGGAAGGAAGAAGGTTCCACCATGTCCTGCTGCCGCCGCCGTCAGTGGGGCTGATCCGGCGCCGGGTCCTTGCCGCTCTGAGTCACCAGCGCCGCTGCTACTCCTCCAACTTCACCTCTGTTCCATTAAGGTTTGCCCTATTTCTGTCTTGGGTTTTCCACCATTGAAGTTTTCACCATGATCGCCACTCTGTTTCTGCTGCAACTCACCACTTTCCTGGTGAGCTTTACCCTATTTCTGATTTTTCTTTGCTCCCTTAAGTTATCCTGTTGTTGCTGTGAGGGTTATTGTTAGTGTGTTTATGTTAACTGACGCTGTCACCGCCACTGGAGGTAGCTGCCGGAGCTGCCACTGGTTCTGTTTGAAGGAATAAAGCTATTGCGTTGTTGGTTGCGGTTCAGCAAGTGTTCACGCTGCAATTCCGCCTTCAGTTCAGTTTTTCTTAATTTCGACATCGAGGTAAAGAGCTTAATTTAAACGGTTTTAATTTAAGAATCCCTACAGAGTTTATTGAATAATTGCAAATAGGTTTAATTGTTGTGAGTAATTGATTGATTATATATGGATGTTGAACTGTGGCTATGAATTGATTGAATTTGTGGATTCTGTGATATTGATCAATTATGTGTGGGTTACGAAATTGTTTGATGAGAGATTGTTGTTTCTGAATTTTGATAGTTTATATTGAATTTGTTGCTATTAAGCTGGTTTTTTTATTATTGTAATGGTGGTGAACTTAGTTGGTGATTGATTGGATTTGGGTTTAGAGAACATTTGAAGGATTGAATCTTGAAATGTTGAACTGTTTGTTGAAAATCTGAGTTTTGAAGTTAAACAGCAACTTTGAAAGTGAACCAGTAACTTAATAGTGATTGGAATGACATGAGACTAAAAGCTAAGTGAACTACAACAAGTATAGTTATTAAGATTCAATTTTGAAAGTTTTGTGTTAATTGAAGAATTAGTTATGATTTTTCTAAGTTAAATTATGAAATCTGATATTCTGCATTACTTTTAAACGAAATTAGAAACTTTGAAAAGCTATAACTAATTCTGTAATGATCGAAATTGCATGGGACCAAGTCTGGGTTAAACTTGGGAATATATGGAACTGGACTAAAAAATTTGAGGTCTTTTCGTTAAATATACAATTTATGACGAATTTTTAAAGTCAAGTTGTTAAATCTGTCCTGCTGCAGAAAAATTAGAATAGGGCAGCAACTTGGTTGTCTTGCTGCGACTCCTACGAGTTGAGTTATGGAGAAAAACCAATTTTGTTTTAAAATTTAATCAACTTGATTTATTTCTCTTAAACTTCAGGAGTTAAGGATTGGGAGTTGTGAATTTTTGAAAATTGGTGGTCAAAGCTAGAAAGAATCAGTTTTCAGCAAGTTATGCATCAACTTCCAATGCTTGTAACTCTTAGAATTGAATAGCAATTGGGTTGCAACCAAGACACACTTGTTGCTAGATAATTTAGGAGTCTCCAAACCAAAATTTAGCTTAATTGAACTTTTGTAGTAAAAGTTGTGCAAGTTGAAAGATACTAAGCTTGCTGATTTTTAAAACAGGTTTTGACTTATTTCTACCTAACTTCCAAGCTATGTAACTTTTTCATTAAAAATGGTATTGACTTTTTAATATGGTTGACTATTACAAAATTTGTATTGATTTTCTAATAGCTTGTTTGAAAAGTTTCCATTGAGAAAATGTTAACATTCACTAATCACTAATATTGATAATTTAGACATGAAATTGTTAGTTAGACGAAAACTTTTAAAATAACGATTGCAGGGTTTAAATATGTGAGGTTTGCATGAATTTGCAATCTAGCTAACTAGTTTCGGTAACTGGTAAGTATGGTTAGTATTAGGTATTGTTGTTGCATAGCATAGTCAAAGTTATCCATTCACTCTCATGTTGTGAGATCTTTCAGAAGGACCTTTCTTTTATTATTCTCCTTAAACAAATGCGGCTTTGGAATTGGTATAAGTATGCATAATATATAGTTCAACTTGAAAGTTAATTATATTTTTATAAATAACATATATCCAGTAGTTGCAAAGCTTCATCATGTTGTTAGAAAGTTAGCACAATTTTTAGTTGCTTTGGTGGAATAAAACTAAGGAATATCAAATCTGAATACTAACTATCTTGATTTAATGGTAGGGAGATGATTATGAAGTTTAAAGAATTTAGCTTTGAAGGCTATAAAATTTTATTTTATGCTATTGTTCTTATCTAATGGCATGTACTGATAAATTGTATAACTTTATGGAGCTACTAAGAAAACCTTCTCTAATGGCATTGACATTGGTACAACCGAATTAGGAGCATACGTATTCTTAATGCCAAACTATATTTGGTTTTCAAAATATGGCACAATTAGTTTTCTAATTTGATGTTTTCTTATATTAGTGTACTTCTTTCCTTTTGGTTTTCAAAACATGGCACAAATAGCTACCAAGGAAACCTTCCATTTTTTTTTGCTGTTGTTGTAGTTTGTCTTTTTAAAATAAGAGTATTGCAATCAAATAGTGACAAAATTAATTCACAAAATTAGAAGATTGAAAGTAGAAAGTGTTTGTATATATCCTTTAAACACTCTTTCCGGTAAAGTTTAATTTATATATCTATAGAAATTGGAAGGTGCAAACTAAAAATGTTGTTTGTGATTTTTCTCCTTTTCCAATTATACTTTTTTTCACTCTTATCTTAATCTTTTTATCTTTATTAGATACTTCTTCGCATACTTTGTTAGATACGAATTGTTAGTTTCATGATTGCTTGAGATGTTTCTTTTGATTATTAGTGGTTGACTTCTAGGAATTCTTTAGAATTAATAAGTTCTTGATAAGAAAAATCACTTATTGTTAGTCTAAACATTATTAGTATTAGAAATGTGTAGTTTTATATTTGATTTACTATTTTTTGTTTTGTTTACAGGAAAACCATGTTGAAGGAGAAAACAAACTTAATTAAGGTCACAAATTTTGAAGAGTAAATGTTAGAAAGTAAAAGTCATGTACTTGTGGACAAGATGATGATAAACTTGTTACTTAGCTATTTCAATTCTCTTTTGTTATTGTATTTTTTGCAAAATTAGATGATATAGTTCAAGGTTGTTTAGATTAGTATTATGGTATTTTGAAAAATGATGATGATATAATTAGAAGTAGTTATGACTTAGACTAGTATTATGGTATTTTGCAATGATGATATAATGTGATTGTAGATTTTACATAATACTTTATAAATCAAATTTGATGGTATATGTTCAATTAGTTTTCTTTAGTAATTTGATTCAAATAGTTAAGGTTATTTATTGACAATAAATTAAAAAAAATAATTGGAACTAATTTCAATGCAATATGAAAAAATTATTGTAAATAAAGAATTATATAATTATGAAAAATCGTTGTCAAAAGTTACAAAGGGCAATGGTGTTAAAACCGTTGCCAACGGAAACTATAAAATGGCAATGGTATTTAAACTGTTGCAAAAAAACATCGAAGGCAACGCTTTTAAACCGTTGGCTTTGTAAATTACAAAATTACAACAGCTTAAAACCGTTGCCTATCTAGTTATGATTTTAAACCTTTTCGTCATGGAAGAGAACGGTTCTAAACCGTTGTCTATCTAGTAACGATGCTAAACCGTTGTTTAAAAATGGTTGTCAAAACCGTTGCCTATGCCAGTCACTATGGCAACGATTTTTTTGGTTGTCATTGCCTTAGGTAAAAAACCGTTGCCTATGAGTATTGGCAACGGCCGCATATACCACAGGTCAAAAACCGTTGCAAAACCATTGCCTAAGGTTTTAGGAACGGTTTTTTTATCTATGGCAACAGTTTTCGACCGTTGCGAAAACCCTTATTTGTTGTAGTGTTGGAGTTGTCATTGCCACGCGGTCGCGTCAGTCATGCGGCCGCGTCATATGTGTTCTGCTTAAGGCGCGCGGTCGCGTCAGTCATGCGGCCGCGTCGCTGCTTCTTCGCGCTTGGCATGCGTCCGCGTCGCCCATGCGATCGCGTGGATGCCGGTTTCTCGAAAAACTCCGTTTTGTATTTTCCTTCCATTTTTGTATGTTTCCTTTCCATCCTTTGAGTCATTCCTGCCTTAGAAGACCTGAAACTACTTAACACACTAATCACAGCATCGAATGGAAATAAAGGTAATTAAAATAATTAATTTTAAAGCATAGGAAACATGTTTTTCACATACATCACATAATAAGGAAGGGAAATTAAAACCATGCAATTGATATGAATAAGTGGGTGAAGGATTGAATAAATCACTCAAACTAAACACAAAATATATCATAAAATATGGGTTTATCAGGATTCAACTCAAAACTACTGACTCTGATGGAGGGTATACAGATACTACTCCCATATGAAGCAGTAGTGGGGTTAGCATATGACCCCAGAGTCCTTCTGGACTTTTCATTTCTACTTTTGTCCATGATGGAGAAAGGGAGATGATGTGGATTGTAAATTTTTTTTTCTTGAAAACTGAAATTAAAGTAAAATAAAATAAAATAAATGAAAAATTGACCATAATTTCGAAAATTAGAAGAAAAAGAAATAAAAAAAATTGAAAACTAAATTAATTAATTAAAGAGATTTGAAAAAGATGTGGGTGAGGATTTTCGAAAAAAATGAAGAGAGAGAAATTGGTTAGGAAGTTTTGAAAAAGATATGTCTTAAAATTAAAGATACTTGTAAGAAAATAAAATAGAGTAAAAAAAGAAAAGATATGAAAAAGATTTGATTTTAAGATTTGAGATTAGAAAAGATAAGATAAGCTAGGTAAGAGAAGATAAGGAATTTAAATTAAAAAGTTTTAAAGTTTGAAATTTGAAATAAGATAAGATAAAATTTTGAAAAAGATATGATTTTTTTAAAAAATTTGAATTTTGAAATTTTTAAAACTAAGATAAGATAAATACAAATTTTAAAATAAAAATCTGAATTTTTTTGAAAAAATTTCAAAATATTTGCTCAAAAAATAGTTAGAGAAGATATTTTTTTGATTTTTGAATTTTATGATGAAAAAGAAAAACACACAAAAGATACACAACTTAAAATTTTTAGATCTAATGCTCCTTGTTTTCGAAAATTTTGGAGGGAAAATACCAAGGAATACCAAACTTAATAATTTTAAGATCAAAACAAAAGGAAGACTCAAGAACACTTTGAAGACTCACAAGAACAACAAGAACATGAAAAAAGAACACCAAACTTAAAAATTTTTAGAAAACCAAAATAAAATTTTTGCAAACTGAAGAAAAGTCAACAGGAGAACACCAAACTTTAAGTTTGGCACAAGATTTATTTAAAGAGAAATTATTTTTGAAAAAGTTTAAAGAAAAAAAAGATCACCAATTACCAAGAACATAAGCACAACGCTCTAGCCAATTGAGCTATAAATTTAACGTGTTTTAACAAGGTATTTAATAAATAAAAGTTTTTTTTTTGAAACTAAAAATTCGAAAAAGCACTAGAAAAACAAGAAAAGACACAAAACAAGACAAACCAAAGATCAAACAAGGAAAATAAACAAGAACAACTTGAAGATTAAGAAAGAACAATGAACACAAATTCGAAAATTTAAAAGGAAATAAAATAAAATAAAATAATAAAAAAATACAATTGACACCAAACTTAAAATATGAAACTAAACTCAAACAGAAAAACTCAATTATCAGTTTATAAAATTTTCGAAAAATTTAAAAATAAAAAATAAGGATAAAAAAAATTTTCAACCAAAAACAATAACAGAAAACTCTAAACCAAAAAGAAAAATTTTTCCTAATCTAAGCAACAAAATAAACCGTTAGTTGTCCAAACTCGAAAAATCCCCGGCAACGGCGCCAAAAACTTGGTGCACGAATTGCAAATCACACTTTTCACAACTCGTACCACTAACCAGCAAGTGCACTAGGTCATCCAAGTAATACCTTAGTGAGTAAGGGTCGAATCCCACGGAGATTGTTGGCTTGAAGCAATCTATGGTTATCTTGTAGCTCTTAGTCAGGAAATCAATTATAATTATCAGTTTGAATTGCGAAGAATAAAAGAGCATGGATTAAGTACTTGTTATGCAGTAATGGAGAATATGTTGGAGTTTTGGAGATGCTTTGTCCTCTGAATCTCTGCTTTTCTACTGTCATCTTCTTCACGCACGCAAGTTTCCTCCTATGGCAAGCTGTGTGTTGGTGGATCACCGTTGTCAATGGCTACCATCCGTTCTTTCAGTGAAAATGGTCCAGGTGCGCTGTCACCGCACGACTAATCATCTGTCGGTTCTCGATCATGCTGGAATAGGATCCATTGATCCTTTTGCGTCTGTCACTACGCCCAACACTCGTGAGTTTGAAGCTCGTCACAGTCATTCAATCCTTGAATCCTACTCGGAATACCACAGACAAGGTTTAGACTTTCCGGATTCTCAAGAATGTTGCCAATGGATTCTAGCTTATACCACGAAGATTCTGATTAATGAATCCAAGAGATACTCATTCAATCGAAGGTAGAATGGAGGTGGTTGTCAGGCACGCGTTCATAGGTTGAGAATGGTAATGAGTGTCACGGATCATCACATCCATCATATTGAAGTGCGAATGAACATCTTAGATAGAAACAAGCGTGTTTGAATAGAAAACAGAAATAATTGCATTAATTCATCGGGACACAGCAGAGCTCCTCACCCCCAACAATGGAGTTTAAAGACTCATGCCGTCAAAGAGTACAAAGTTCAGATCTGAAATGTCATGAGGGTGCAAAATAAATCTCTAAAAGTTGTTTAAATACTAAACTAGTAACCTAGGTTTACAGAAAATGACTAAACTAAGATAGATAGTGTAGAAATCCACTTATGGGGCCCACTTGGTGTGTGCTGGGACTGAGACTTGAGCTTTACACGTGCCTAGGCTGTTTCTAGAGTTAAACGCTAGGTTGTAACCTGTTTCTGGCGTTTAACTCCAACTTGTAACCTGTTTCTAGCGTTTAACGCCAGAATGCAACATGGAATTGGCGTTGAACGCCAGTTTACGTCATCTATCTTTGAGCAAAGTATGAACTATTATATATTGCTGGAAAGCCTTGGATGTCTACTTTCCAACGCAATTAGAGCACGCCAATTGGAATTCTGTAGCTCCAAACAATCCATTCCGAGTGCAGGGAGGTCAGAATCCAACAACATCAGCAGTCCTTTTTCAGCCTGAATCAGATTTTTGCTCAGCTCCCTCAATTTCAGCCAGAAATTACCTGAAATCACAGAAAAACACACAAACTCCTAGTAAAGTCCAGAAATATGATTTTTATTTAAAAACTAATAAAAATATAATAAAAAGTGACTAAAACATATTAAAAACTACCTAAAAATAATGCCAAAAAGCGTATAAATTATCCGCTCATCAGCTATGTTTATATATCTTAGATAGTTAGCTTAATTCACACTCTTAGCTTATTTAGTTGTGATATAGAAACATATAGATTATTTAGTTTAGTTCACCCTTTAAGCATATGATAATTTGGTTTAATTGAAAATAAAAAGAGTAAACTAGAAATTTTAGTTTTTTCAGAATCACAACAATCCACCCACTATGTATATATATAGCAATAAATGTTGGTAAATTGACAACATTTTTTAAGGAAAATACTTATTTTTATAAAATCCATTCAAATATTAACATTGAGTTGAATGAAAACTCTTGATTTCTACTTGCATGATATATGATGAGCGGATAATTTATACCCTTTTTGGCATTGTTTTTACATAGTTTTTAGTATGATTTAACTACTTTTTATTATATTTTTGTTATTTTTTATTCAAAAATTACATTTCTGGACTTTACTATGAGTTTGTGTGTTTTTCTGTAATTTCAGGTATTTTCTGGCTGAAATTGAGGGACCTGAGCAAAAATTTGATTCAGAGGATGAAAAAGAACTGCAGATGCTGTTGGATTCTGACCCTCCTGCACTCGAAGTAGATTTTCTGGAGCTACAGAAGCTCAATTGGCACGCTCTTAATTGCGTTGGAAAGTAAACATTCTGGGCTTTCCAAAAATATATAATAGTCTATACTTTTCTCGATATTTGATGGCCCAAACTGGTGTCCAAAGCCAGCCTAAAATATCTTGGCGTAAAACGCCCAAACTGGCACCAGAATTGGAGTTAAACGCCCTAACTGGCACCAAAGCTGGCATTTAACTCCAGGAACAGCTTATGCACGTGAAAGCTTCAATGCTCAGTCCAAGCACACACCAAGTGGGCCCTGGAAGTGGATTTCTGCACTACATGCACTTAGTTACTCAGTTTCTGTAAACCTAAGTTACTAGTTTAATATAAATAGCACTTTTTACTATTGTATAGGAGACTTTTTTAGACTTTTGACTTTTAGATCTAGCTTATGCCATTGTTACTAATTTAGAGGCTGGCCACACGGCCATGCCTAGACCTCTTTTCACTTATGTATTTTCTACGGTGGAGTTTCTATACCCCATAGATTAAGGTGTGGAGCTCTGCTGTTCTTCATGAATTAATGCAAGTACTATTGTTTTTTTTCAATTCACGCCTACTTCTTCTCCAAAATATACTCTCGTACTTAATTCAGTTAAGTCAGAATGAAGGGGTGACCCGTGACAATCACCCAATCTTCGTTACTCGTTTAGCCAAGATCCGCGTTCCTGACAACCACAAAGCGGTCTACATGATGTTCAACGTAGTCATTGGACGACAGCTGGAGTATATTCTCTTGGATATCTAATACACGGACCGAGTCTGTGAGATTAGTATCTTTGTGGTATAGGCTAGAACCAATTGACAACCATTCCTGGGATCCGGAAAGTCTAAACCTTGTCTGTGGTATTCCGAGTAGGATCTGAGAAGGGATGACTGTGACGAGCTTCAAACCTGCGAATGTTGGGTGCAGTGACAGTGTGCAAAAGGATCAATAGATTCTATTCCGACACTAGCAGGAATCGACAGATGATTAACCATGCGGTAGCTGTGCCTGGTATTTTTCATCCGAGACGAGAAATTCGACAGTTGATTAGCCGTGCAGGAATCGTAGAGGACCATTTTCACTGAGAGGATCCTACAGCTTGCCATGGAAGGGAGCACGCATGGTTGGAAGAAGGCAATAGAAAAGCAGAAGTTCAGAAGCAACAAAGCATCTCCAAACGCTTATCTGAAACTCCCACCAATGAATTACATAAGTAACTTTATTTTATTTTATGTTTTATTTATATTTTAATTATCAAAACCTCATAACCATTTGAATCCGCCTGACTGAGATTTACAAGATGACCATAGCTTGCTTCAAGCCGACAATCTCCGTGGGATCGACCCTTACTCACATAAGGTTTATTACTTGGACGACCCAGTGCACTTGCTAGTTAGTTGTGCGGAGATGTGAAAAGTGTGAATCACGATTTTCCACACCAAGTTTTTGGTGCCGTTGCCAGGAATTGTTCAAGTTTGGACAACTGACGGTTCAACTTGTTGCTTAGGTTAGGTAATTTTATTTTATGTTGAAGCTTTTTACTTTTATTTTCGAAAAAAAAAGAAAAAAAATTGTTCTTCAGAATTTTAAGAATGAATTCTAGAGTTTCTTGAGATATGTTGAAGCCTGGCTGGCTGTGAAGCCATGTCTAATCTTTTGGACCGAGGTTTTCACTTTCCATTGTAGAAAGGACATGTCTGTATTTGTATGCTAAAGCTTGGCTGGCCATTTGGCCATGTCTAATTCTTTTGGATCGGAGCTTTAGACTAACATTGCACGAATCTTGGAATTCTTATTAAAAATTTTGAATTTCTTATCTCTCTTTTTCCAAAATAATTTTTGAAAAATACAACAAAAATATTTAATAAAATCATAAAACCAAAAATTTTGTGTTTCTTGTTTGAGTCTTGTGTCAAATTTTATGTTTGGTGTCAATTGCATGTTTTAATTTTTCTTTAATTTTCGAAAATATATGCATTGTGTTCTTCATTGATCTTCAAGTTGTTCTTGATGATTTTCCTTGTTTGATCTTTAGTTTTTCTTGTTTTGTGTTTTGTTGTTTTTCATATGCAATTTTGAATTCATAGTGTCTAAACATTAAAAATTTTTAAGTTTGGTGTCTTGCATGTCTTTCTTCTCTTAAAAATGTTAAAAAATATGTTCTTGATGTTCGTCATGATCTTCAAAGTGTTCTTAGTGTTCATCTTGACATTCAAAGTGTTCTTTCATGCATTTGTTGTTTTGATCTTAAATTTTTATATTTTGTTTCATTTTTGTTGTTTAATGAAAAAAAAAAAAAAAGAGAAAAGAGAAAAACAACAAAATGATATCTTTTTTTTTCTTTCTTCTTTTTCTCTTTCTTCAAAAATTTAAAAATAAAAAATAATATCTTTCCCTTATTTTACTCATAAAATTCGAAATTTTGAGTTGATTTGGTCAAAAAAATTTTCAAAGTTTAGTTATTTCTTCTTAGTCAAGTCAAAATTTCAATTTAAAAAAAATTTCTATCTTTTCAAATCTTTTTAAAAAAAAATCAAATCTTTTTCAATTTCCTTTCATGTTTTTCGAAAATTTAAAATTGATTTTCAAAATCTTTTTTTTCTTATTTTTGTTTCATATTTTCGAATTTATTACTAACATTTAATATTTTGTTACTTGCCTACTAAGAAAGGTTCAATCTTTAAATTCTAGAATCATATCTTTTAGTTTCTTGTTAGTCAAGTCATGAACTTTAATTTTAAAAATCAAATCTTTTTAATTTCCTTTCCAATCTTTTTCAAAATAAATTTCAAATCATATCTTTTTCAAAACTCTAATTTCAAAATCTTCTTCTAACTTCTTATCTTCTCAAAATTGATTTTCAAATCTTTTTCAACTAATCACTTGTTTGATTTGTTTGTTTTAATTTTAAAAACTTACTATTTCTCAAATCTTTGTAATTTCTCTTTCAAATCTTTTTCAAAATAAATTTCAATCATATATTTTTCAAAATTTAATTTCAAAATCTCTTTCTAACTTCTTATCTTTTCAAAATTTATTTTTAAATCTTTTTCAATTAACTACTTGACTTTTTGTTTGATTTTAAAAGGTTTACTATTTCTAATCTTTTTCAAAACCACCTAACTACTTCTCTCTCTCATTAATTTCGAAAACTAACTAACATTTTTTTAAAAAAATCTTTTTAATTAATTAATTTATTTAGTTTTCAATTTGCTTTTATTTCTTTTCTTAAATTTTTGAATTCTAACTTAATTAATTAAATAAAAATAAAAATATTTTCCTTCTCCCTTTTCTTAAAATTCGAATACTCCCTCTCTAATCTCTTTCTATTTTATTTTATGAGGAGTGCTAGGGGGCCAGCAACTTTTGGTATTTGTAGCCATCAAATAGCCATCAATGATGATTTTAGTGGTGTGAGATTGGTGTGATATTTCATCCAATGGCTCACTTTTCCCTGCTGGTTAAATGCTGGCCAGAATTTGGAAAAGTTGCTAGCCCCCTAGACTTTTCCTTATTTTATTTATCTACTAACACTTCTCTTCTACTCATAATTCAAACCCTCTCCCTCTCTCTGTGTTCGAATGCTTCTTATTCTCTCTCTTCCTTCTTCATTATATTTCGTCTATTCTTCTACTCACATAAAGAAATCTCTATACTTTGACATAGAGGATTCCTCTTCTTCTCTGTTTTCTTCTTTTTCATATGAACAGAAACAAGGATAAGAACATTCTTGTTGAAGCTGATCCTGAACCTGAAAGGATTCTGAAGAGGAAGTTAAGAGAAGCTAAAGCACAAAACTTTGGAGAGGACCTAACAGAAATTTTCGAAAAAGAAGAAGACATGGCAGCTGAAAATAACAACAATGGTGGAGATGCAAGGAAGATGCTTGGTGACTTTACTGCACCCACTTCTAACTTCTATGAAAGAAGCATCTCAATTCCTGCAATTGGAGCAAACAACTTTGAGCTTAAGTATCAATTAGTTTCTCTAATACAGCAGAATTGCAAGTTCCATGGACTTCCATTGGAAGATCCTCATCAGTTCTTAGCTGAATTCTTGCAAATTTGTGACACTGTTAAGACCAATGGGGTTAATCCTGAGGTCTACAGACTTATGCTTTTCCCTTTTGCTGTAAGAGATAGAGCTAGGATATGGTTAGACCGACAACCTAAAGAAAGCCTGAACTCTTGGGAAAAGTTGGTCAATGCCTTCTTGGCCAAATTCTTTCCACCTCAAAAACTGAGCAAGCTTAGAGTGGAAGTTCAAACCTTCAGACAGAAGGAAGGTGAATCCCTCTATGAAGCTTGGGAAAGATACAAGCAATTGATCAGAAGGTGTCCTTCTAACATGCTTTCAGAATGGAGCATCCTATGTATATTCTATGATGGTCTATCTGAATTGTCCAAGATGTCATTGGATCACTCTGCTGGTGGATCTCTTCATCTAAAGAAAACACCTGCAGAAGCCCAGGAACTCATTGAAATGGTTGCAAATAACCAGTTCATGTATACTTCTAAAAGAAATCTTGTGAATAATGGGGTGACTCAGGAGAAATGAGTTCTTGAGATTGATACTCTGAATGCCATATTGGCTTAGAATAAAATATTAACTTAGCAAGTCAAGATGATTTCTCAGAGTCTGACTGGAATGCAAGCTGCATCCAGCAGTACTAAAGAAGCTTCCTCGAAAGAAGAAGCTTATGACCCTAAGAATCCTGCAATGGAAGAGGTGAATTACATGGGAGAATCCTATGGAAACACTATAATCCTTCATGGAGAAATCATCCTAATTTCTCATGGAAAGATCAGTAGAAGCCTAATCAAGGCTTCAATAATAATAATGGTGGGAGAAATAGGTATGGCAATAGCAAGCCCTTTCCATTATCTTCTAAGCAACAGACAGAGAATTCTAAGCAAAGTCTCTCTGACTTAGCAACTATAGTCTTTGATCTATCTAAGACCACTCTCAGTTTCATCACTGAAACAAGATCCTCCATCTGAAATTTGGAGGCACAAGTGGGTCAACTGAGTAAAAGAGTTACTGAAATCCCTCCTAGTACTCTCCCAAGCAATACAGAAGAGTATCCAAAGAGAGAGTGCAAGGCCATCAATATGTCCAACATGGCCGAACCTGTAGAGGAGGAAGAGGCAGTGATTTCCAGTGAGGAATACCTCAATGGACGCCCACTGGCCACTAAGGAGTTCCCTATTGAGGAACCAAAGGAATCTGAGGCTCATACAGAGACCATAGAGATTCCACTGAACTTACTGTTGCCATTCATGAGCTCTGATGATTATTCTTCCTCTGAAGAGGATGAAGATATTACTGAAGAGCAAGTTGCTCAGTATCTTGGAGCAATCATGAAGCTGAATGCCAAGTTATTTGGTAATGAGACTTGGGAGGATGAACCTCCATTGCTCATCAATGAACTAAATACCTTGGTTCAACAGAAATTACCTCAGAAGAAACCGGATCCCAGAAAATTCTTAATACCTTGCATCATAGGCACCATGACCTTTAAGAAGGTTCTGTGTGACCTTGATTCAAGTATAAACCTCATGCAACTCTCTATAATAGAGAAACTAGGGATCTTTGAGGTACAAGCTGCAAGAATCTCATTAGAGATGGCAGACAATTCAAGAAAACAGGCTTATGGACTTGTAGAGGGTGTCTTAGTGAAGGTTGAAGGCTTTTACATCCCTGCTGACTTCATAATCCTAGACACTGGGAAGGATGAAGATGAATCCATTATCCTTGGAAGACCCTTCCTAGCCACAGCAAGAGCTGTGATTGATGTGGACAAAGGAGAGTTAGTCCTTCAATTGAATGAGGACTACCTTGTGTTTAAGGCTCAAGGATCTTCTTCTGTAACCATAGAGAGGAAGCATGAAAAGCTTCTCTCAATACAGAGTCAAACAGAGCCCCCACACTCAACTTCTAAGTTTGGTGTTAGGAGGCCATCATCAAGCTCTGAGTCTCTGTGAGGCTCTCTAAGAGCTCACTGTCAAGCTATTGACAATAAAGAAGTGCTTGTTGGGAGGCAACCCAATGTTATTTAATTATATTTATTTATATTCTATTGTCATTTTATGTTTTCTTTAGGTTGATGATCATGTGACGTCATAAAAACAACTGCAGAATTAAAGCAAAATAAAAAACAGCATCAAACATAGCACACCCTGGAGGATAGGCTTACTGGCGTTTAAACACTAGTAAGGATAGTAGAATGGGCGTTTAACACCCATCCTAGCAGCATTCTGGGCGTTAAACACCAGAATGGGTAGCACTTTGGGCGTTTAACGCCAGAAAAGGGTGTTTGGTGTCTAGCTAGCGTTAAACGCCAGAAATGGCAGACAGACTGGCGTTTAACGCCAGAAATGGCAGACAGACTGGCATTTAACGCCAGAAAAGGGTGTCTGGCTGGCGTTAAACGCCAGAAAGGGGCAGCAGACTGGCATTTAATGCCAGGAAAGGTAGTAGAGCTGGCGTTTAACGCCAGAATTTGTACACAGAGGGCGTTTGAACGCCAGAATGGTGCAGGGAGCAGAATTCCTTGACACCTCAGGATCTGTGGACCCCACAGGATCCCCACCTACCCCACCTCTTCTTCTCCCCTCTTCACACTTTTCCATAACACTCTTCCCCAAATACCCTTGACTAATCCCATCAATAACTCTTCTCCAAATATCCTTCACCTATCAAATCCTACCCTCTTCCCCATATTCTCTTCACCACTCACATCCATCCATCATAAACCCCACCTACCTCACCATTCAAATTCAAACCATTTCCCTCCCAAACCCATCCATTAATGACTGAATTCCCTCTCTTTCCTACCCTATAAATACCCCTCCTCACTACCTTCAATTTCACACATTATACACACTAGTACCCCCTTGGCCGAACCACACACCCCCTCCATCTCCTTCATTTCTTCTTCTTCTACTCCTTTCTCTTCTTCTTTTGCTCGAGGATGAGCAAATCTTTTAAGTTTGGTGTGGAAAAAGCTCTGCTTTTTTTTCCATAACCATTAATGGCACCTAAGGCCGGAGAAACCTCTAGAAAGAGGAAAGAAAAGGCAATTGCTTCCACCTCCGAGTCATGGGAGATGGAGAGATTCATCTCAAAGGTCCATCAAGACCATTTCTATGAAGTTGTAGCCAAGAAAAAGGTGATCCCCGAGGTCCCATTCAATATCAAAAAGAGTGAATATCCAGAAATCCGACATGAGATTCAAAGAAGAGGATGGAAAGCTCTCACCAACCCCATTTAACAAGTCGGAATCTTAATGGTTCAAGAGTTCTATGCTAATGCATGGATCACTAAGAACCATGAACAAAGTGTGAACCCGAACCCAAAGAATTGGCTCACAATGGTTCGAGGGAATTACTTGGATTTTAGTTCGGAAAATGTGAGGTTGGCATTTAACTTGCCAATGATGCAAGGAGATCCTCACCCTTTCACTAGAAGGGTCAACTTTGATCAAAGGTTGGACCAAGTCCTTAGGGACATTTGTGTGGAAGGAGCTCAATGGAAGAGAGACTCAAGAAGCAAACTGGTTCAACTAAGAAGGCTTGACCTCAAACCCGTGGCTAGGGGATGGTTGGAGTTCATCGAACACTCTGTCATTCCTACTAGCAACCGGTCTGAAGTTACAATAAATCGGACTATCATGATCCATAGTATCATGAGTGGAGAGGAAGTAGAAGTTCATGAGATCATGCCTCTAGAACTCTACAAGGTGGCAGACAAGCCCTCCACTTTGTCAAGGTTAGTCTTCCCTCATCTCATCTGTAACCTATGCAATTTAGCTGGAATTGTCATAGAGGAAGACATCCTCTTTGATGAGGACAAGCCCATGACTAAGAAGAGGATGGAGCAAACAAGAGAGCCCACTCATGGACCTCAACAAGAGCATGAGGAAATTCCTCATCAAGAAATCCCTGAGATACCTCAAGGGATGCACTTTTCTCCACACAACTATTGGGAGCAAATTAACACCTCCTTAGGAGAACTGAGTTCCAACATGGGAAAACTAAGGATGGAGCACCAAGAGCACTCCATCATCCTCCATGAAATTAGAGAGGACTGATAAACCACTATTTTATGGTTTATCTTGTGCTCAATTGAGTGGTTTTTATCTACTCTTTACACACTTATTCATACTATTTGCATGGTTTTACATTTGCCTTCCTAATTATGTGCTTTGATTGAAAACATGCTTCTTTGATCTTATATTTGCTTATTATTAATCCTCCCTTATCACCATTAGATGCCTTGATATGTGTGTTAAGTGTTCTCAGATATTATAGGGCAGGAATAACTTGGACGATGGAAAGGAAGCATGCAAAAGTGGAAGGAATACAAGAAGATGAAGAAGATGCTAAGCTGTCCAGCCTGACCTCTTCGCACTCAAACGGCTATAACTTTAGCTATAGAGGTCCAAACGACGCGGTTCCAATTGCGTTGGAAAGCTAACGTCCGGGGCATCGATTTGATATATAATATATTATAGTTCCTCTGACGCTAGGCGACGCGATCGCGTGATTCATGCGGCCGCATCGCAATGACGGAAATCCAGCGTGATTGAATTCGAGACCAGCGAATTCTGGGCTGTTTCTGACCCAGTTCTCGGCCCAGAAAACACAGATTAGAGGCTATAAAGGGGGGAAATACATCCATTCATAGGAGGCTTTTCATAATTCATAATTTTAGGAGTAGATGTAGTTTTTAGAGAGAGAGGTTCTCTCCTCTCTCTTAGGATTAGGATTTAGGATTTCTCTTAGTTTTAGGAGTGACTCTCAATCCCAGGTTCTTTATTTTTATTTATTTTCTCAATTTAATTTATGAAAATCTATGTCAAATTTAATTTCTTTTGTTAATGCAATTCGAGGTATTTTCAGATTTAAGATTGCTTTGCTTATATTGATGCTTTTAATTTAATTTAGATATTTTTCTCCCTTTTGGCTTTGGTCACGTGATTGGTAGTACTTGAGTTATCAAACTCAGCAAGTGATTGAAATTGGCAGATTTTACTTTAGCTAGGATTGCTCTAACACTAGTCTCTCCACAGGAGTTGACTAGGACTTGAGAATCAAGCTAATCAGTCCACTTAACCTTCCTTTGTTTAATAAAGGCTGACCAAGTGGGATTAAAACCAAATTCTCTTCACACTTGATAAGGATAACTAGGATAGGAATTCCAATTCTTATACCTTGCCAAGAGATTTTATTATTGTTGTTTTATTTTACTTGTCATATAACATATTCCCTCCTTACTCCCAAAACCCCAATTTACAAACTCATAACCAATAATAAGAACATACCTCCCTGCAATTCCTTGAGAAGACGACCCGAGGTTTGAATACTCGGTTATCAATTTCAAAGGGGTTTGTTACTTGTGACAACCAAAACCTTTGTATGAAAGGACTTTTGAAGGTTTAGAAACTATACTTGCAACGAGGATTTATCCGCAAATTTCTAGACCACGCAAAAGTTCCTCTCATCAAAATGGCGCCGTTGCCGGGGAATTGCAAACGTGTGCCTTATTATTGGTTATTGTAAATATTTTTTTGATTTTTGCTTGTTTATTTGTTTTTATTTTTGTTTTTATTTTTGCTTTTCCATAAATTAAGAGGTTATTTATTTTTATTTAGTTATTAAAAAAAAATTTTCAGATTTTTATTTTTAAAATTTTTATCTTATCTTATCTTATTTCAAAAATCAAATTTCAAATTTCAAAATTTCAAAATTTCAAATTTCAAAATTTAATTTTCAAATTCAAAATTTAAATAACCTTTTAATTTAAATTTATTTTTATTTTCATTTTTAATTTTTATTTACTACTATGAACTCTCACCCCCTTTGGCTATGAGTCTGGTTACAATAATATTGCAGGAAGAAGAAATTACAATGAGAACAGGCATCAAGGTTGGAACAATCAAAGATGGGAGGAGCCACAAGGATTTGATCAACCCTCATGGCAACAACCACCTCTAATGGACTATCAGCAACCACCACCATGTGCCTATGAACCCTTTCCCCAACATAACTTTGGACCACCATACTCACAAGCCTCTTTCCGCCATTCACCTCCATATGACCCTAACCCTCAACCACCATACCAACCACCTTATGAGCCATATGAACCATATATAGAACCACCCCAATTCCAATCCAATCACTTCCAATCACCACCACTTTCCTTTGTGTCATGTCCAAGTCCAGCAACCCGAGAAGCAGAGTTTCGCCTAACAGAAACAGTAAATAAATTTCAAACAACCATTCAACAACTGGAGCAAGCAATAATTCAATGGGTTTCTAGGCACTCAAATACACAAAGATCAGCCACAGCCCCATGTGAACAGTCTAATAAAGAGTGTAACATGAAGGAGATATTAGAGGCTCCAGTGGACAAGACAGAGCATGAATTCATACTAGAACAAGTAGAAGAAGCTGTCATCGTTCAAGAAGAAGAGTTGGTTGAAGACTTAGGAGATGCAGAACCTCCATGGGAAAGTCCAGTCATAGAACCCCCTTCCAAGACGTTTGAAATTGATGCTGAGAAGGGTGTACATCCTCCAAGGCATATCACAGTTGAAGACTTGGAAGAGGTTGATCAAGAGATGGAGATTCAAGAAGAGGAAGCACAACCTCCCATGCCCTTGGAAAGCTATGAAGAGAAGATTGAATTGGAAGAAAGCTACCAAGAGGAAGAGGTTGAAATTGAAGAAGCTTGCAAAGAGGTGGTAATTATCAGAGAAGAGCACAAGGGAGTGGAGCTTACAATTTCATTAAAAATACCTCCCCCTAAGTTGCCATTATCCTTCACAAAATTCAAGTGGGTAAAATTCATATCCCTTAGTTTTCTAATTCCACTTGAATATGGGCTACTGGAGATGGATGGTCAACTTAGAGCTCTTTGTAACATTAAGAGTAAAAGGAAGATGGTCAGTGGTAAGAATTATCCTGCAAGGTTCATTATGGTTGGAAGCTTTAAGTTTAAACGCAAAGGTTGGTGTAGAGCTCAATTGAATGGGTCTAGGAAGCTGTTTGGTAGCTGCAGTGAGAATTCAAATTACTTATCACCCGGCTAGAAAAATACAGATCCCGACAAAAATGGGTGTAAAAGCAAGGTTTGGGATCCTGGAATCTGTTCTGACATCCAACACCCCGGGAGCCTAAGAATCTTTTTGAAGCTGCTCAAGGGCTTTACATGCCTAGTTTGGGACCCCGGAGGTTACTGGAATCACAAACACTGGTGGAGATTCCTGGATGAATACAAGCATAAGCCACCATAACAGGGAGCTCACCAAATGTCCAACTTAAGGACTCTAACTAAAAGTGCTAGGGGGGAGACAACCCACCATGGTATGATCGTTCTTTTTTATTTTTATTTAGTTTTATTCGTTTTCGTGTTTTATTTTATTTTATTATATTGAACCTGGAGTTTTGCATCACATTCATATTAACACTGCATTCTGCATCTTTTCAGATTAAAAAAAAAATGCGAGCACGCGACGCGACCGCATCAGCGACGCGTCCGCGTCGCAAGGAGATGGAAGACAATATTAATATAAACAGAGAGTTTCACAGGAGCAACGCTGGAGGCATGCCAATGGCACAAATCACCCCACGCGACCGCGTCGCTAACGCAACCGCGTCATATGGGAATAATGGTCTCCCACGCGACCGCGTCACCCACGCGGCCGCGTGACCTGAAATCGGCGTAAAAAGGGTGTATGGCCGAAAGTTGAGCTGAAATTGGGCTGGACCCGTGCTAGTAGCACAAGCCCTGCCACACAAACGCGTCACCCACGCGTCTACGTCATTTTAAGAAAAAGGCCACCCGCGCGATCGCATTACCCACGCGACCGCGTCACCCAGAATTTTGGCAAAAAAAGAGTTTCGAACAGAGAGTTGTGCGACCGCGAGGCTGCACTCGCGCCACTAGCACAAATCAAGTCACGCGATCGCGTGCCCCACGCGTCCGCGTCACCCAACCTTATCGCGCACCACGCGACCGCGTCACCAGCGTCGCACAACCTATCCAGATTAGTGCCAATTTTCTTATTTTTTCTCTTCTAATCCTAATTTCTTCCTTCTCTCTCCTTTCTCACTTTCTTTTTCTACTTCTCATTCTTTTTCACTTTCATTTTATTTTATTTAATTTATTTGCATACTTTCATTCATTGCATATTTTATTTTTCTAAAGTTATTATTGGTGTTCAAATATTCTTATTCAACTGTTACATCTTTTCTGGTATTTTCTTGGTGCTTAGTGACTTGTTTAATTCTGATTGGGTAATATTATTTAAATCAATGCTAATTTTTATAATACTGATATTCCTTTTGTATTGACATGAACTCACATTGTCTTTCATTACCCACTCTCTTCCCCATTGTTGCAAATTTTGCACCACTGGCATGCCATGGCTTCTATTGTTTTCTCACTTACATGTTGAAGCTTCCATGTAAATGAGACCCTTATCATTTGGCATTAACCCACCCATACTTCTTTTATTTTCTTATCTCTATTTCTAGGTTACTCTTCTTCCCTTTTTCTTTCAGGATGGCCACCCGGAAGGGAAGTGACAGCTTTTTGGTTCCATCATTTCTTCATGAGTTCTCAAACTTTACATGCTTTTTCTTCATTCCCTTAATCCAATCTTTGCCTCCTAAATCTGAAATCACTTAACAAACATATCAAGGCATCTAATAGAATCAAGGTGAATTAAATTTAGCTATTTTAAGTCCTAAAAAGCATGTTTTCACTCTTAAGCACAATTAAGGGAGAAGTTATAAAACCATGCTATTTCATTGAATAAATGTGGGTAAAAGTTGATAAAATCTCCAAAAATCAATACAAGATAAACCCTACAAATGGGGTTTGTCAGGAAGCGGAAGACATTTTACATGGGGAGACAGACAAGTCCATCTGCACAATCCTTAGAGAAAAGCAACAGTTGAAATAACCCATCCACCTGCAAATCTCAGCATGCACCGAGGACGGTGCAATCTCTAAGTGTGGGGAGGTCGATACCGATCTCCATGGGTTAGTTATTTCCTGACTCAACACCAAAATTTTTATTTTATTTGTTTGTTCATTGTTGCATTTGCATGTTTGATTGCATATTTGTTTAATTTTGTCCATATTTTACCACTTGGTTGAAGTAATATTTTCTTTTTTTCAAGAAACTTTTTAGAGCATTTCACTAATTTGAATAAAATTTAATGTTACACTTGTTTGAAGAGATATTATACTGGAACATGGTTTAGAACTCGAACACACAAAACCTGTGAGATTTTTGAGCCTATTTGAATTGGTTGCATTTTATCAACCAATATTTTATTTTTAGTGTGTTTTTCTCTCTAAAATTGTGATCTTTGTCTTGCTTAATTCTATATTTCCATGGTTTGATGTATGTATGCACTTATATGATTGAGGCCTTTGTTCACTGAGCTTACATACCCATATGGCCTTACCTTTCATTATCCTTTGCAAACCAATTTGAGCCTATTTTACCCCTTTTATTCTTTATTTTAGCTCATCATTAACTCTAAGCGAAAAACAATAATGCCTTAATTTGAATCCTTGGTAAGCTTAGACTAGTAAGATGCTTATGATTTAAGTGTGGGAAAATTGAATTGGTTTGAAAATTGAGTATGTTAGAATTTTCTAAAAATATGAAAAAAAAAATGTTTAGGACATGATTCATACATCCAATAATTTAATCATATGCATTGAGAAAAATAAAAGAAAAAAATATATATATTAAAAAAAAAGAAAGAAAAGAAAAAGAACAAATAAGAAAAAGGAGACAAAATGCCCCAAAGTAAGTGGTGAAAGCAATGCATATGTACTGTACTTAAAATTAGGATGAATGAATACGTGGAAACATGGTTAATGGATAGTTAAGGGTGGTATTATGATTACATGGATTGTCTAAAGTTAGGTGGAAAGTTTAAGTTAATTAAGGATTCAGATTTTAGTCCACTTGGCCAAATACAATCCTACCTTGACCCTAACCCCATTACAACCCTTAAAAGACCTCTTGATATGTGTATTTGTGCATTAAATTTATGTTGATTGTTAGATGAAGAGCAAGCCTTAGAAAGCAAGGTTAGTAGAGAATTGAGAGAATCGAACCTTAAACACTTGAGTGACTAGAGTGTATACACTACCAGTGAGGGTTCGATGCTCAATTCCTTGTTCCCTGCTTTCATGAGCTATTTTCTTCTACAAGTCTATTTGTACTTCATTTTTTTATGATTTGAATTAGTGAAATCCAATTCATATTTATTCTTGGAGAACTTATTTACTCTTAACCAAGTAAGTAAAAGCATTTAGCATGTAGTTGCATTCATAGGCTGCATTTCATGCATTCTACCATTCGTCTTCATTTCTTTATAGCTTCTCTTGAGCTTAGCATGAGGACATGCTAATGTTTAAGTGTGGAGAGGTTGATAAACCACTATTTTATGATTTATCTTGTGCTCAATTGAGTGGTTTTTATCTACTCTTTACCCACTTATTCATACTATTTGCATGGTTTTACATTTGCCTTCCTAATTATGTGCTTTGATTGAAAACATGCTTCTTTGATCTTATATTTGCTTATTATTAATCCTCCCTTATCACCATTAGATGCCTTGATATGTGTGTTAAGTGTTTTCAGATATTATAGGGTAGGAATGACTTGGAGGATGGAAAGGAAGCATGCAAAAGTGGAAGGAATACAAGAAGATGAAGAAGTTGCTAAGCTGTCCAGCCTGACCTCTTCGCACTCAAACGGCTATAACTTTAGCTACAGAGGTTCAAACGACGCGGTTCCAGTTGCGTTGGAAAGCTAACGTCCGAGACTTCGATTTGATATATAATATGCTATAGTTCCCTTAATGCTAGGCGACGCGACCGCGTGATCCATGCGGCTGCGTCGCAATGACGGAAATCCAGCGTGATTGAATTCGAGACCAGCGAATTCTGGGCTGTTTCTGACCCAGTTCTTGGCCCAGAAAACACAGATTAGAGGCTATAAAGTGGGGGAATGCATCCATTCATAGGAGGCTTTTCATAATTCACAATTTTAGGAGTAGATGTAGTTTTTAGAGAGAGAGGTTCTCTCCTCTCTCTTAGGATTAGGATTTAGGATTTCTCTTAGTTTTAGGAGTGACTCTCAATCCCAGGTTCTTTATTTTTATTTATTTTCTCAATTTAATTTATGAACATCTATGCCAGATTTAATTTCTTTTGTTAATGCAATTCGAGGTATTTTCAGATTTAAGATTGCTTTACTTATATTGATGCTTTTAATTTAATTTAGATATTTTTCTCCTTTTTGGCTTTGGTCAAGTGATTGGTAGTACTTGAGTTATCAAACTCAGCAAGTGATTGAAATTGGCAGATTTTACTTTAGCTAGGATTGTTCTAACATTAGTCTCTCCACAGGAGTTGACTAGGACTTGAGAATCAAGCTAATCAGTCTACTTAACCTTCCTTTGTTTAAAAAAGGCTGACCAAGTGGGATTAAAACCCAATTCTTTTCACACTTGATAAGGATAACTAGGATAGGAATTCCAATTCTTATACCTTGCCAAGAGATTTTATTATTATTGTTTTATTTTACTTGTCATATAACATATTCCCTCCTTACTCCCAAAACCCCAATTTACAAACTCATAACCAATAATAAGAACATACCTCTCTGCAATTCCTTGAGAAGACGACCCGAGGTTTGAATACTCGGTTATCAATTTCAAAGGGTTTGTTACTTGTGACAACCAAAACCTTTGTATGAAAGGACTTTTGAAGGTTTAGAAACTATACTTGCAACGAGGATTTATCCGCAAATTTCTAGACCACGCAAAAATTCCTCTCATCAAGGACCAAAGAGCCATGAGGGAGGAGCAACAAAGGCAAGGAAGAGACATAGAGGAGCTCAAGCACTCCATAAGATCTTCAAAAGGAAGAACTAGCCGCCATCACTAAGGTGGACCTGTTCTTTAATTTCCTTGTTCTTATTTTTTTATTTTTCGAAATATATGCTTTATGTTTTGTCTATGTTTGTGTCTTTATTACATGATCATTAGTGTCTAGTGTCTATGTCTTAAAGCTATGAATGTCCTATGAATCCTTCACCTTTCTTAAATGAAAAATATTTTTAATTGCAAAAGAAAAAGAAGTACATGAATTTCGAATTTTATCTTGAAAATAGTTTAATTATTTTGATGTGGTGGCAATACTTTTTGTTTTCTGAATGAATGCTTGAACAGTGCATATTTTTCATAGTGAAGTTTATGAATGTTAAAATTGTTGGCTCTTTAAAGAATAATGAAAAAAGAGAAATGTTATTGATAATCTGAAAAATCATAAAATTAATTCTTGAAGTAAGAAAAAGCAGTGAAAAACACAAAGCTTGTGAAAAAAAAGCAAAAAATAAACAAAAAGAAAAAAAAAAAGAAAAAGCAAGCAGAAAAATCCAATAGCTCTTTAAACCAAAAGGCAAGAGCAAAAAGCCAATAACCCTTTAAACTAAAAGACAAGGACCCAAGGCTTTGAGCATTACTGGATAGGAGGGCCCAAAGGAATAAAATCCTGGCCTAAGTGGCTAAATCAAGTTGTCCCTAACCATGTGCTTGTGTCATGAAGGTCCAAGTGAAAAGCTTGAGACTGAGTGGTTAAAGTCGTGATCCAAAGCAAAAAGAGTGTGCTTAAGAACTCTGGGCACCTCTAATTGGGGACTCTAGCAAAGCTGAGTCACAATCTGAAAAGATTCACCCAGTTATGTGTCTGTGGCATTTATGTATCCGGTGGTAATACTGGAAAACAAAGTGCTAAGGGTCACGACCAAGACTCATAAAGTAGCTGTGTTCAAGAATCAACATATTAAACTAGGAGAATCAATAACACTATCTGAATTCTGAGTTCCTATGGATGCCAATCATTCTGAACTTCAAAGGATAAAGTGAGATGCCAAAACTATTCAGAAGCGAAAAGCTACTAGTCCCGCTCATCTAATTGGAACTAAGCTTCATTGATATTTTAAAATTTATTGTATTTTCTCTTCTTTTTATCTTATTTTGTTTTGGTATCTTGGGGACAAGTAACAATTTAAGTTTGGTGTTGTGATGAGCGGATAATTTATACACTTTTTAGCATTGTTTTTAGGTAGTTTTTAGTATGTTTTAGTTACTTATTATTATATTTTTATTAGTTTTTATGCAAAAATCATATTTCTGGACTTTACTATGAGTTTCTGTATTTTACTATAATTTCAGGTATTTTCTGGCTGAAATTGAGGGACCTGAGCAAAAATCTGATTCAGAGGTTGAGAAAGGACTGCAGATGCTGTTGGATTCTGACCTCCCTGCACTCAAACGCGTTGTTCTGGAGCTACAGAAGTCCAATTGGCACGTTCTTAATTGGGATAGAAAGCTAACATCTTGGGCTTTCCATAAATGTATAATAGTCCGTACTTTGCCCGAGATTTGATGGCCCAAACTAGCGTTAAACGCCAGCTAGAGACCCTTTTCTGGCGTAAAACGCCAGAACTGGCACCAAAACTGGAGTTGAACACCCAAACTGGCACCCAAGCTGGCGTTTAACTCCAAGAATAGCCTATGCACGTGAAAGCTTCAAAGCTCAGCCCAAACACTCACCAGGTGGGTCCCGAAAGTGGATTTCTGCACTATCTGCACTTAGTTACTCATTTTCAGTAAACCTAAGTTACTAGTTTAGTATAAAAACTACTTTTAGAGATTCATTTTGTGACAGATGACATTTTATGTCTCATATTGTATCTTCTACGGCATGAGTCTCTAAACCCCATAGGTGGGGGTGAGGAGCTCTGCTGTGTCTCAATGAATTAATGCAATTACTATTGTTTTCTATTCGATCACACTTGATCATGTTCTAAGATACTCACTCGTACTTCAGTATAAAGAATATGATGATCCGTGACACTCATCATCATTCTCAAATTTATAAACGCATGCTTGACAACCACTCCCGTTCTATTTGAGCTCAACGTAGTCATTGGGCGACAGCTTGAGTGCGTATCTCTTGGGTTTCTAATCCACGAGTTTGACTTGTATCTCCTGACAACAGAGCATTCAAACCCATGAGATCAGAACCTTCGTGGTAGAGGCTAGAACCAATTAGCAGCATTCTTGAGATCCGGAAAGTCTAAACCTTGTCTGTGGTATTCTGAGTAGGATCTGGGACGGGATGACTGTGACGAGCTTCAAACTCACGAATGTTGGGCGCAGTGACAATCTACAAAAGGATAGAGAGATCCTATTCCGACACAAGTGAGAACCAACAGATGATTAGCCGTTGATGCACGGAAAACTTGCCTCGTAACAAATTTCCCTTCGGCAAGTGTACCAAATTTGTCGTCAAGTAAAAACTCACAATAGAGTGAGGTCGAATCCCACAGGGATTGATTGATCAAGCAACTTTAATTAGAGGAATGTTCTAGTTAAGCGAATCAGAATTTGAGTTGAGAATTGTAGAAAATTAAATGGCGGGAAAGTAAATAACAGAAAAGTAAATGCTAGAAATAAAAAAACTGAATGTAAATGATGGAAAGTAAATTGCAGAATCTTAAATGGGAATGGGGTAATTGCTCATAAAAGTAAATGACAGAAATTAAAGAGAATGGGTAAGATCAGAAATGGGGAGTTCATTGGGCTCAGAAGATGTTGCATTCTCCGGATCAATTTCATTTTCATCTCTTCCTCAATCAATGCACTCATTGATCTCCTTGGCAATCTTAAGTGATCGAATTACAATTTCTTGTAATTCGATCTCTCAAATCTTGATCAATAGCCAATTCCTTGGTCAATTGCTCATGAGAAGAGATGAAGTATGGTCACTGATTATACCACATGTATTTCCCAAATCAAGTGTTGAGAGGATTATAGTCACATATCCATCCAAACCCAATTTGGTCCATCATGAGAAAGCATTTCTAGCATGATCTCTTCATTCCTCTTTCAAGGTTCAAAAGAGATCCAAGTTTGAATAGCTTCTTTTCCAAGATAACTACCCAATTGGATGAAGATCGAAAGCTTTCAAGTAAAATCAAGAGAAAAGATAGAAGAAGAATAATGAAAACTAGTATTGATCCATCAAATTACAACAGAGCTCCCTAACCCAATAAAAGGGGTTTAGTTGTTCATAGCTCTGGAAAATGAAAACAAAGATGGAGAATACATGATGAAACTAGAAGTGCCGAGAAAGTAAAATACACAGAGTAGTTCTATGCCAAGAGGCTCCCTATAATTTCCAACTCCCAATTTAATTCAAAGCTACTCCTATATATACTACTCTTCTGTTCTTCTAGTTCGCTCTTCAAGTCTTGGGTATGGGCCTTTGGATCTTGAGTTTGAAGCACTTCTCTTCTTTATTGGGCTTGGCTTTACTTGCAGAGAGAAAGTGTGAAGTGGGCAGAGACTTTAGCTCAGGACGTTAGTGGTGTTAACGTTCAGTGAAAATATGGGTTCGAGAACGTTAGTGACAATCACCTCTTTCACTAACGTTCCTCACCAAAGTAAGAGCCACGTTAACTTCAACGTTAGTGGCACAAACGTTGCCACTAACGTTGCCTCTATGCCCTTCGCACACGTTACTGGGACTTACCTTTCCCAGTAACGTTGAGAAGTCTCCCCCTTCTTTACGTTAGAGTCCACGTTAACTTAGTTAACGTGGCTCTTTTAACGTAGGCTTGCCAACCTTCGAGAACTTTAGTGACACTTACCATTGTCACTAACGTTCCAATGTGCCCCTATTTCTCACATTAGAGTCCACGTTAACTAGGTTAACGTGGCTTCTAACGTGGCCATGCTAGCCATCTCCAACGTTAGTGACAAAGTTGAGTGTCACTAAAGTTGGCTCATCATTCCCTTATCCATGTTAGCTTCCACGTTAACTAAGTTAACGTGGGAGTTAACGTGGCTCATAGTGGCTTGTATGGGCTCATTCCAACGTTAGTGACAATGTTGGGTGTCACTAACGTTGGCGATCACCTCCCTTCTTCACGTTAGCTTCCACGTTAACTAGGTTAACGTGGGAGTTAACGTGGCTTATTGGGGCTTGTGTGGGTTCGTTCCAACGTTAGTGACAATGTTTGGTGTCACTAACGTTGTCGACCACCTTGTTTCTTCATGTTAGCTTCCACGTTAACTAGGTTAACGTGGGAGTTAACGTGGCTTATTGTGACTTGGCCAACATTAGTGATAAAGTTGAATGTCACTAACATTGGCTTTCCCTTTACTTCTTAACGTTAGAGGCCACGTTAACTAAGTTAACGTGGCCACTTATGAGCTTGGTCCAACGTTAGTGATAATGTTAAGTGTCACTAACGTTGGCTCCATTTCCTTTCTTCCACGTTAGAGTTCACGTTAACTTAGTTAACGTGACTCTTAACGTGGGCAATGATGGCTTCGAGAGCGTTATTGGCAATTACTTTTCTCATTAACTTTGCAAGTTACTCCCATTCCACGTTAGTGTTAACGTTAGTGTAACTAACGTAGCCACTAACGTGGTTCTTCTTTGCTTCCTTTGTCCTGAAATCAAGCAATAAAGTACATCAAAGTTCTAGTCCAAGTCATGGGAAATGCAACATCCAATTTGTCATTAAATTCATGCAAAAATCCTCATAAAATCATATAAAGTGCACAATGTATGCTTGAATCAAGATGTAAGTGAATATCTACCCAAAACTAGCTTATTTCCTAAGGAAATGCATGAAACTACCCTAAAAATAGTAAAGAAAAGGTCAGTAAAACTGGCCAAAATGCCCTGGCATCACAACACCAAACTTAAAGCTTGCTTGTCCCTAAGCAAGTACTGGAACAAGAGAATGATGAATGGAATGCCAAGAGAAATGAGTCATTCTTGTGGAAGTCATGTCCCTGGTTTTATGGTGGTTTCATGCATAGCAACTTAGGTTCATTCGTGGCTTTCAGATCTTTATCATGTCCTAGAATACTCACTGTGATTGCATCCCATGAGACTTTTATTCATTGATCCTTTTGTTGTCATTTCAGGGCTTATTTTTGTTCTTAAGCTAAGTGCTCTGTAAGGGGGCAACTCTTTAAAATAAGCTTTCAGCCAACACTCCCGAACCAGTTGGTTCAAGGTGCTACGTGTTGAAGCACCCCTAAGGACTTACTTGCTCAAGTCTCTCCCCCATACATACACACCACAGGCATATAGTTTATTTATCTTTTCTTGAGACCTTGGTGTCCAGCACCTCTTTGGGTTACTAAATGCTCTGTATTGAGGGTTACTCTTGATAGTGGACTTTCAGCTGATAATCCCGAGTTAGTTAACCCAAGTTACTAAGTGATAAGGCACCCCTAGGAGCTTATTCATCCAAGTAGATCCCTCACACAGGAGCACCACAGACACATGCCTCAAGATTAAAACCGTTGGTGCCTAGCCTTATTGCTTACTCTTTTTCTTTTATTTTTCAACCTTTATTGTTCTTTCCCTTTTTCTTATTAGGATCTTCTTATTTAGCTAGTCTCATGGGGTGTGTCTCAAGCATAGTATTCATGACAGATAGTTGTCCTCCCACCTTGTGGTTGAACCAACTTAGCTAACTTATGACTATACCATAAACTCATGAACTTACTCCATAGTATGAACTCCTCTCTGGTCTTTAAAAACACTCATTCTCTTTTCATTTGATTTAAAGGGACAAACATACAAGTAAGCAAAGTAAGGGTGCAGTGACATAAAGACCAGCAAGCATAGACCTCTTCAACACAAAACTTAAGAGACATAATTGAAAAAGGTTCCGACTACGAGTAACTATTAATCAAAAGTGCATTCGGACTTCCAATTTTCAACAATTCTGAGTAGAATGGAATTAAGTAACAATACAACCTTCGGGTGATGATTTCTAGTTGCCCTCTTTCTTTGTCATCATCCTAGTCCTTGCTACTTCACTTCCTTGGGTGAAGGTGAACCATTTCCTCATAAGATTCCTGCAAAGTTATTGGAAGTTGCTTGTTCCCAAAGCACTTGAGACATAGTTAGCTTGCATGTATGCTTGTGGCTTTTGAACTTAATTTGGTGTGTGAACACCAAACTTAGTTTCTTGCCCAGTACAAAACATTGCATATATGCAGAGAACCTCATATCTTGTTGTTAACAAAACAATTATTACTAAAGTCTAACTATATCTAAGTGGTTTCCCTTGATTGGTTGGAGCTAGCAATGTGTTTTGGGAGTGGGGTGTAATTCTAACTAATGTCCTTTGGCAGAACACCAAACTTAGAATTACACTATCACCCTTGGATTGTTCTGGTGTGGAACACCAAACTTAGCTCCTTACAATACATGGGAAACAACTTGTGATCTTTATTGAAATACAAATGAAAAGGAAACTACCTGAGGTTGGGTTGCCTCCCAACAGAGCGCTCTTTTATCGTCGCTAGCTCGACGAGTCCTCAATTACTTGAGATGATACTTTACTCTGGGGTTTTCCCCCATGTTTCCCAGATAATGCTTGAGTCTTTGTCCATTCACTGTAAAAGTCCTCTCTGAACCTTCATCCATGATTTCGATGTGTCCATAAGGCGAAACTTTTGTGACAAGAAAAGGTCCGGACCACCTTGATTTGAGTTTTCCTGGGAATAGTCTCAATTTGGAATTGTAAAGGAGTACTCGCTCCCCCTTTTCGAAACTCCTAGATGCAAGATGCAGGTCATGTCTTCTCTTTGCCTTCTCTTTATACATCTTGGTATTTTCATAGGCTTGTGACCTGAATTCCTCCATTTCTTGCAGCTGCAAGATCCTCTTTGCACCAGCAGCAATGCTGTCAAAATTTAGTATCTTGATAGCCCAGAGAGCTTTGTGTTCCAGCTCCAGTGGTAAATGACAAGCTTTCCCATACACTAGTTGATATGGGGACATTCCAAGTGGTGTTTTGAATGCTGTTCTGTATGCCCAAAGAGCATCATCCAGCTTCTTCGACCAATCCTTTCTTGATGCACCCACAGTCTTTTCCAGAATTCTCTTTAGCTCTCTGTTGGATATCTCATTTTGTCCACTTGTTTGGGGATGGTAAGGTGTGGCTACCTTGTGTTTTACCCCATATCAAAGGAGAAGAGATTCTAGTGGTCTGTTACAAAAATGGCTCCCTCCATCACTGATAAGTGCTCGTGGAACTCCAAACCGGCTAAAGATATTCTTCCTGAGGAAGTTCATGACTACCCTGTTATCATTCGTTGGGGTTGCAATAGCCTCTACCCACTTGGAAACATAATCCACTACTACCAAGATGTATTTGTTTGCATATGAGGTTGGGAATGGTCCCATGAAATCGATTCCCCACACATCAAACAATTCCAGTTCCAAGATGAAATTTTGTGGCATCTTATTTCTTTTGGGCAAGTTTCCATATCTTTGGCATTCATTGCAGCTCTTTACTAGTTCTTTGGCATCATTGAAAAGGGTGGGCCAAAAGAATCCGCTTTGTAACACCTTAGCTGCAGTTCTATCCCCTCCAAAGTGGCCTCCATAGCATGAGCCGTGGCAATTCCATAGGACCTCTTGTACTTCTTCTTCCGAAACACATCTTCTAAGGATTCCATCTGAACACTTCTTGAATAGATATGGCTCATCCCAGATAAAGTACTTTGCATCATTCATGAGCTTCCTTTTTTGATGTTTATTAATCTCTGGAGGCAATGCTCCAGTTGCCTTGAAGTTGGCAATGTCTGCGAACCCTGGTGCTTTGTGAACTATCATCAACTGCCCATCAGGGAAGAACTCGTTCACACTTGTATCAGGTGTTCCACCTTTATCGTGAGGAATCCTGGATAGGTGATCTGTTACCTTGTTCTCCACTCCTTTCTTGTCTTTGATTTCAATATTGAATTCCTGCAATAATAAGATCCATCTTATTAGTCTTGGCTTTGATTCTTGCTTGGCAAACAAATATTTAAGTGCTGTATGATCTGTAAAAACAATCACTTTAGCACCAATGAGGTACGATCTAAACTTGTCAAATGCAAAAACTATTGCTAGCAACTCCTTTTCAGTAGTGGTATAATTTCTTTGAGTATCATTAAGGACTTTGCTCGCATAGTAGATCACATGGACTAAGTTATCTTTCCTCTGTCCTAACACTGCCCCAACTGCAAAATCAGATGCATCACACATTAATTCAAATGGTGAATTTCAATCAGGTGGGGAAATGATAGGAGCAGAGGACAACCTCATTTTCAAATTTTCAAAGGCTAACATGCATGTTTCATCAAAGATAAATGGTGTATCAGATACAAGGAGATTGCTTAAGGGCTTGGCTATCTTTGAAAAATCTTTAATAAACCTTCTGTAAAAATCAGCATGCCCTAAAAAACTCCTAATTGCCCTGACATCATTGGGTGGAGGCAGTTTTTCAATAAGTTCTACTTTGGCTCTGTCAACCTTAATGCCTTGGTTAGAAACTTTGTGACCAAGGACTATTCCTCCTGTCACCATAAAGTGACATTTCTCCCAGTTCAAGACCAGATTGGTCTCTTGGCATCTTTTCAATACCAAGGCGAGGTGATGTAGGCAACTAGGGAAGGAATCTCCGAATACCGAGAAATCATCCATAAAAACTTCAATGAATTTTTCTATCATATCTGAAAAGATAGAAAGCATGCAGCGTTGGAAAGTCGCAGGTGCATTACATAACCCAAATGGCATGTGCCTGTAGGCAAACACTCCATATGGGCAAGTGAATGAGGTTTTCTCTTGATCTCTGGGATCAACCACTATTTTGTTATATCCTGAATAACTGTCGAGAAAACAATAATATGCGTGCTCTACAAGTCTTTCCAACATCTGATCCATGAATGGAAGGGGGAAATGATCTTTTCGTGTAGCCTCACTGAGCTTCCTATAGTCTATGCACATCCGCCATCCTGTGACTGTCCTTGTAGGAATTAGTTCGTTCTTTTCATTGGGAACCACGGTAATTCCTCCCTTTTTTGGGACAACATGCACGGGGCTAACCCAGGGGCTGTCTGAGATCGGGTAGATTACCCCTCCCTGCCATAACTTCATAACTTCTTTCTGTACCACTTCCTTCATGATTGGGTTCAACCTCCTTTGAGATTGAATGGATGGTTTGGCATCATCTTCTAGTAGTATCTTGTGCATGCATATGGCCAAACTTATCCCTTTCAGGTCAGCAAGAGTCCAACCAATGGCATCTTTGTGGTTTCACAGTACTTTGAGCAGTTCATCCTCTTGATCTTGGCTGAGGCATGAGCTTATGATTACTGGGTAATTTTTATTTTCTCCCAAGTATGCATATTTGAGAGTGGGTGGCAGTGTTTTGAGTTCAAGTTTAGGTGCTTCTGACTTTTCGTTCTCTTCCTTTGGTGCACCTAGTATGCCAATTTCTGTTGTTGCAACCTCTTCACTTGATGTACACTCCTCCTCTATTATTCTTTCGGGCTCTTCAGACTCTTCTTCTTCAAAACTCTCCTGCACTTCCTCTTCAAGTGAATTCAACCTCATACATTCCCCCAGTTGTTCTTGTGGGTAACTCATGGCCTTTAACACATTGATTGTCATCTTTTCATTGTGTAATCTCAGGGTGAGATTACCTTTTTGGACATCGATGACAGCTCCAGCAGTGGCCAAGAACGGCCTTCCCAGGATAATGGAGGTCTTGGCTTCTTCCTGCATGTCCAGCACTACGAAGTCTGCCGGGAATATGAAGTCTCCCACTTTCACCAGCAAATCCTCTACTACGCCATGAGGGAACTTGAACGATCTGTCTGCCAACTGTAAGGCCATTTTTGTTGGTTTAGCCTCCTCTATTTTCATCTTCCTTATCATAGCTACTGACATCAAATTGATGCTGGCTCCTAAGTCACCAAGAGCTTTCTCCACTGTGATTTCCCCTATAATACAAGGGATCTGAAAACTCCCCAGATCCTTCAATTTTTGGGGTAGTTTGTGCTGAATGATAGCACTACATTCTTCGGTTAGTATCACAGTTTTGTTGTTCTTCCAGCTTCTCTTCTTAGTCATGAGCTCCTTCAAGAACTTGGCGTAGAGTGGCATTTGTTCTATTGCTTCAGCAAAGGGTATGTTAATTTGTAGTTTCTTGAAGATCTCCAAAAATCTCAAAAACTAGTTGTCATCCCCCTTCTTCTTTAATTATTGAGGATATGGAACTCTTGGTACGTCTGGCTTCAGTACTCCTTACCCTTTTTGTGAACTCAGAGTGGGAACTTGAGCTTCGTCCTGCTCTTCTTCCTCTTTATTTCAGTCCTCTTCTTGTGGTTTCTGGGGGGGGGGTTTCCTTCAGTTCCTTCCCACTCCGAAGGGTGATAGCCTGACACTCCTCCCTTTGGGTTGAGTTAGTATTACTGCGAAGGTTGTGGCTTGGAATTTGCTTAAATAAGTAGCCAATTTGTGTCTCTAGTTTCTTGATGGCAGCATCCTGATTCTGCATATTGGACATCACTTCTTCTCGGAACGCTTTACTATCTTGAATCTCCTTTCCTATGCCTTCAAGTAGATTCTCAATCCTTGAGAGTCTGTCATCAAATGATGGTAGATCGGGATTAGAGGTGGAAGGATGAGGTAAGTTATTTTGGTTTTGATGTGGATGTGGAGAGGTGTTGTTTTGGGAGTGTTGATATGGTCTACATGTGAAATGTTGGTGGGCTGCATTGTTGGGATTTGGCCGTCTTTGATCAAGGCTTTGGTCTTGTTGATTTTCCCACCCAAAGTTTGGGTGATTCCTCCATCCAGGGTTGTAGGTCTTGGAGTATGGATCATGGTTCTGCTAGGTGAATTCCCAATGTAGTTGGCTTGCTCCTGACTACCCTCTGCTTCTTCATTCACTCCTTCTTGGGTTGTTGATGAAGTGGCGATTCCTGCTACTTGGTTCCTCTCCATCTTCTTGGTGAGGTCAGCCAGCTGCTGGGTAATGAGCTTGTTTTGGGCCAGCAGAGCATCTACATTGTTTAGCTCCATTACTCCTCTCGTGTTCCCTCTTTCGGAAGCATAGAAGTAGTCATTCTCTGCTACAGTTTCAATGACATCTATGGCCTCCTCAATGGTCTTCTTCTTGTTCAAAGATCCTCTGGATGAATGGTCTACGGCCTTCTTTGACTCATAAGAGAGCCCTTCATAGAAAATGTGCAGCTGCACCCATTCATTGAACATATCTGGTGGGCACCTCCTTGTTAGGTCTTTAAACCTCTCCCATGCTTCATACAGAGTCTCACCATCTTGTTGCCTGAAAGTTTGGACCTCAGCTCTCAGCCTATTGATTCGTTGAGGGGGGTAATATCTTGCTAAGAATTTGTTCACCACATCTTCCCAAGTTGTCAAGCTCTCCTTTGGGAAATACTCCAGCCACTTGGCTGCCTTATCCTTGAGTGAGAATGAAAATAAGAGCAGTCTATAGGCGTCAGGATGAACACCATTAGACTTCACTGTGTCACATATTCTCAGGAAGGTGGTTAGATGTTGATTGGGGTCTTCTTGGACACTTCCTCTGAACGAACAGTTGTTCTGAACAAGGGTGATGAGCTGTGGTTTTAGTTCAAAATTGTTGGCATGGATGGTTGGCTTTTGAATGCTACTTCCACAGTTTCCTGGGTTTGGATTGATGTAAGAGCCTAAAACTCTTCTATCCTCCCCAGCATGATTTGCTCGTCCTCCTCCGCCATGGTTGTGAGCTTCTTCTTCACGATGGTTTTCCATGTTTTCTTCTATGTTTGGTTCAAAGTATTCCTCAAAGTGTTCCTCCTCTTCTTCAGCACCAACTACACGTTTTTCTCTTGCCTCCCTCCTTAGTCTAAGGAAGGTTATCTCAGGTTTAGAATCAAAGAAAGTTGAAGCCCTGCTTCTTCCCCCTGTCATACAACCAAGTACAAGCAAAGAAAATACGTGCAGAAAGTATATCTGTCAGAATTACTGTTAGTGTGAGTGATGCAATATATCAAACAGTTAGTGGGTTAGTGAAATGAATGGTAAATAACAAAGAAAAAGTAGGGGGAAGGGAAGAAATTAACTAAAACAGAAAGTAAATGACTCAAACAGAAAATTAAATCAAACAAAAATAAAATGCTCAATCTAGTTATCCTCCAATTTAATCATTGTTGATGCACAATCAATCCCCGGCAACTGCGCCATAAACTTGATGCACGGAAAACTTGTCTCGTAACAAATTTCCCTTCGGCAAGTGTACCGAATTTGTCGTCAAGTAAAAACTCACAATAGAGTGAGGTCGAATCCCACAGGGATTGATTGATCAAGCAACTTTAATTAGAGGAATGTTCTAGTTGAGCAAATCCGTATTTGAGTTGAGAATTGCAGAAAATTAAATGGCGGGAAAGTAAATAACAGAAAAGTAAATGCTAGAAATAAAAAAACTGAATGTAAATGACGGAAAGTAAATTGCAGAATCTTAAATGGGAATGGGGTAATTGCTCATAAAAGTAAATGACAGAAATTAAAGAGAATGGGTAAGATCAGAAATGGGGAGTTCATTGGGCTCAGGAGATGTTGCATTCTCCGGATCAATTTCATTTTCATCTCTTCCTCAATCAAGGCACTCATTGATCTCCTTGGCAATTTTAAGTGATCGAATTACAATTCCTTGTAATTCAATCTCTCAAATCTTGATCAATAGCCAATTCCTTGGTCAATTGCTCATGAGAAGAGATGAAGTATGGTCACTGATTATACCACATGCATTTCCCAAATCAAGTGTTGAGAGGATTATAGTCACATATCCATCCAAACCCAATTTGGTCCAGCATGAGAAAGCATTTCTAGCATGATCTCTTCATTCCTCTTTCAAGGTTCAGAAGAGATCCAAGTTTGAATAGCTTCTTTTCCAAGATAACTACCCAATTGGATGAAGATCGAAAGCTTTCAAGTAAAATCAAGAGAAAAGATAGAAGAAGAATAATGAAAACTAGTATTGATCCATCAAATTACAACAGAGCTCCCTAACCCAATGAAAGGGGTTTAGTTGTTCATAACTCTGGAAAATGAAAACAAAGATGGGGAATACATGATGAAACTAGAAGTGCTGAGAAAGTAAAATACAAAGAGTAGTTCTATGCCAAGAGGCTCCCTATAATTTCCAACTCCCAATTTAATTCAAAGCTACTCCTATATATAATACTCTTCTGTTCTTCTAGTTCGCTCTTCAAGTCTTGGGTATGGGCCTTTGGATCTTGAGTTTGAAGCACTTCTCTTCTTCATTGGGCTTGGCTTTACTTGCAGAGAGAAAGTGTGAAGTGGGCAGAGACTTTAGCTCAGGACGTTAGTGGTGTTAACGTTCAGTGAAAATATGGGTTCGAGAACGTTAGTGACAATCACCTCTTTCACTAACGTTCCTCACCAAAGTAAGAGCCACGTTAACTTCAACGTTAGTGGCACAAACGTTGCCACTAACGTTGCCTCTATGCCCTTTGCACACGTTACTGGGACTTACCTTTCCCAGTAACGTTGAGAAGTCTCCCCCTTCCTTACGTTAGAGTCCACGTTAACTTAGTTAACGTGGCTCTTTTAACGTAGGCTTGCCAACCTTCGAGAACGTTAGTGACACTTACCATTGTCACTAACGTTCCAATGTGCCCCTATTTCTCACGTTAGAGTCCACGTTAACTAGGTTAACGTGGCTTCTAACGTGGCCATGCTAGCCTTCTCCAACGTTAGTGACAAAGTTGAGTGTCACTAACGTTGGCTCATCATTCCCTTATCCACGTTAGCTTCCACGTTAACTAAGTTAACGTGGGAGTTAACGTGGCTCATACTGGCTTGTGTGGGCTCATTCCAACGTTAGTGACAATGTTGGGTGTCACTAACGTTGGCGATCACCTCCCTTCTTCACGTTAGCTTCCAGGTTAACTGGGTTAACGTGGGAGTTAACGTGGCTTATTGGGGCTTGTGTGGGTTCCTTCCAACGTTAGTGAGAATGTTTGGTCACTAACGTTGTCGACCACCTTGTTTCTTCACGTTAGCTTCCACGTTAACTAGGTTAACGTGGGAGTTAACGTGGCTTATTGTGACTTGGCCAACGTTAGTGGTAAAGTTGAATGTCACTAACGTTGGCTTCCCCTTTACTTCTTAACGTTAGAGGCCACGTTAACTAAGTTAACATGGGAACTAATGTGGCCACTTATGAGCTTGGTCCAACGTTAGTGATAATGTTTAGTGTCACTAACGTTGGCTCCATTTCCTTTCTTCCACGTTAGAGTTCACGTTAACTTAGTTAACGTGACTCTTAACGTGGACAATGATGGCTTCGAGAGCGTTATTGGCAATTACTTTTCTCATTAACTTTGCAAGTTACTCCCATTCCACGTTAGTGTTAACGTTAGTGTAACTAACGTAGCCACTAATGTGGTTCTTCTTTGCTTCCTTTGTCCTGAAATCAAGCAATAAAGTGCATCAAAGTTCTAGTCCAAGTCATGGGAAATGCAACATCCAATTTGTCATTAAATTCATGCAAAAATCCTCATGAAATCATATAAAGTGCACAATGTATGCTTGAATCAAGATGTAAGTGAATATCTACCCAAAACTAGCTTATTTCCTAAGGAAATGCATGAAACTACCCTAAAAACAGTAAAGAAAAGGTCAGTGAAACTGGCCAAAATGCCCTGGCATCAGCCGTGCGGTAGCTGTGCCTGGTATTTTTCATCCGAGATGAGAGATCCGATAGTTGATTAGCCGTACAGAAACCGTACCTGGACCATTTTCACTAAGAGGATGGATGGTAGCATTGACAACGGTGATCCACCAACATACAGCTTGCCATGGAAGGAAACCATGCGTGTTTAGCGGAGAAGACAGTAGAAAAGCAGAGATTCAGACGACAGAGCATCTCCGGAACCTCAACCTGTTCCTCATTACTGAATCACAAGTATCATTCATTTCATGTTATTTACTTTTCATAAACAAAATCATTCATATCATTTGAATCTCCTGACTAAGATTTACAGGATAACCATAGATTGCTTCAAGCCGAAAATCTCCGTGGGATCGACCCTTACTCACGTAAGGTATTGCTTGGACGACCCAGTGCACTTGCTGGTTAGTTGTACTGGAGTTGTGAAAAGTGTGATCACAATTCCCTGCATCAGCAAGCCAGTTCAACTGAGAAGGCCTGACCTCAAACCCGTGCCTAGAGGATGGTTGGAGTTCATCCAACGCTCTGTCATTCCTACTAGCAACCGGTCCGAAGTAACTATGGATCGGGCTATCATGATCCATAGTATCATGATTGGAGAGGAAGTGGAAGTTCATGAGATCATACCTCTAGAACTATACAAGGTGGCTGACAAACCCTTCACTTTGGTAAGGTTAGCCTTTCCTCATCTCATCTGTCACCTATGCAATTCAACCAGAACTGTCATAGAGGAAGACTGATGAGCGGATAATTTATACCCTTTTTGGCATTGTTTTTACATAGTTTTTAGTATGTTTTTATTACTTTTTATTATTTTTTTATTATTTTTCATTCAAAAATCACTTTCTGGACTTTACTATGAGTTTGTGTAATTTTCTGTGATTTCAGGTATTTTCTGGCTGAAATTGAGGGACCTGAGCAAAAATCTAATTCAAATGCTGAAAAAGGACTGTAGATGCTGTTGGATTCTGACCTCCCAGCAATCGAAGTGGATTTTCTGGAGATACAGAAGTATAATTTGCACGTTCTCAATTACGTTGGAAAGTAGACATTCTGGACTTTCCAGCAATATTTAATAGTCTATACTTTGCTCGAGATTTGATGGCCCAAACTGGCATTCCAAGTCAGCCTAAAATATCTTGGCGTAAAACGCCCAAACTGGCACTAGAATTGGAGTTAAACGCCCAAACTGGCACCAAAGCTAGCGTTTAACTCCAGGAACAGCCTAAGTACGAAAAAGCTTCAATGCTCAGTCCAAGCACACACCAAGTGGGCCCCAGAAGTGGATTTCTGTACTATCTGCACTTAGGTACTCATTTTCTGTAACCCTAGGTTACTAGTTTAGTATAAAGACTACTTTTAGAGATTTATTTTATATCTTTGAAATATCTTTGAAATATCTTTTGATCATCTATTGTACGTGTTTAGAGGCTGGCCTCACGGCCATGCGTAGACTTTTTTTACTTATGTATTTTCTATGGTGGAGTTTCTACACCCCATAGAATAAGGTGTGGAGCTTTGCTGTTCTTCATGAATTAATACAAGTACTATTGTTTTTCTATTCAATTCACGCCTACTTCTTCTCTAAGATATTCACTCGCACTTCAACCTGATGAATGTGATGATCCGTGATACTCATCATCATTCTCACTTATGAATGCGTGTCTGACAACCACTTCCGTTCTATCTGCAATAGCTTGAGTGTGTATCTCTTGGCCTCCTGGTTCACGACGCATTGTTGCCTCTGCTGACAATAGAGCATTCCATTCTGTGAGATCAAAGTCTTCGTGGTATAGGCTAGAACCATTGGCAGCATTCCTGAGATCCAGAAAGACTAAACCTTGTCTGTGGTATTCCGAGTAGGATCTGGGAAGGGATGATTGTGACGAGCTTCAAACCTGCGAATGTGGGGCACAAGTGACGGTGTGCAAAAGGACAACGGTCCTATTCCGACGCTAGCGGGAATCGAAAGATGATTAGCTGTGCGGTGACAACGTATATTGATTTGTTTTCATCTGAGAGGATCATACAGCTTGCCATGGAAGGAGGTAACGCATGGTTGGAAGAAGACAATAGGAAAGCAGAGGTTCAGAAGCAACAAAGCATCTCCAGACGCTTATCTGAAATTCCCACCAATGAATTGCATAAGTAACTTTATCTTATTGTATATTTTATTTATATTTTAATTATCAAAACCTCATAACCATTTGAATCTGCCTGATTGAGATTTACAAGGATGACCAAAGCTTGCTTCAAGCCGACAATGTCCGTGGGATCGACCTTTACTCACGTAAGATATTACTTGGATGACCCAGTGCACTTGCTGGTTAGTTGTGCGGAGTTGTGAAAAAGAGTTGAAATTAAGATTGTGCGTACCAAGTTTTTGGCACCATTGTTAGAGATCACAATTTCCTGCACCAAGTTTTTGGCGCCGTTGTCGGGGATTGTTTGAGTTTGGACAACTGACGGTTCATCTTGTTGCTCAGATTAGGTAATTTTATTTTATTTTTAAGATTTTTTATTTTCGAAAAAAAATTCAAAAAAATATACAAAAAAATTTTATTTTGTTCTTCAGAATTTTTAAGAATGAATTCTAGAGTTTCAGATGATGCTTTTATCGTCACAGGAGCTGGTTGATTCCTATCAATTTGGCTGTTGTATGTAATGTCCTGCTGATGCTTGGCTAGCCATGTCTAATCTTTTTAGACTGAAGCTTTAGACTAACATTGCATGATACTTGGAATTCGTATTAAAAATTTTGAATTTCTTTATTTTCTTTTTCAAAATAATTTTTGAAAAATACAAAAAAAATTCATAAAATCATAAAAACCAAAAATTTTGTGTTTCTTATTTGAGCCTAGTGTCAAATTTTAAGTTTGGTGTCAATTGCATGCTTTTAACTTTCTTTAAATTTTCAAAAAATTCATGCATGTGTTCTTCATGATCTTCAAGTTGTTCTTGATGATTGTCTTTGTTTGATGTTGTGTTTTTTCTTGTTTTGTGTCTTTTCTTGTTTTTCATGTGCATTCTTGAATTATTAGTGTCTATAGAATAAAAATTTGTAAGTTTGGTGTCTTGCATATCTTTCTTTTCTTAAAAAGTTTTCGAAACTATTTTCTTGATGTTCACCGTGATCCTCAAAGTGTTCTTGGTGTTCATCTTGACATTCAAAGTGTTCTTGCATGCATTTTTTATTTTGATCTTAAATTTTCATGTTTTGTGTCATTTTTGTGTTTTTCTCTTTCTTCATTAAAAATTCAAAAATAAAAAAATATCTTTTCCTTATTTTGCTCATTAATTTCAAAATTCTGAATTGATTTAGTCAAAAGTTTTAAAATTTGGTTGTTTCTTGTTAGTCAAGTCAAAATTTCAAATTAAAAAAAAATCTATCTTTTTTCAAATCTTTTTCAAAAATCAAATCTTTTTCATTTTTTTATTATTTTTGAAAATTTTCAAAATTGATTTTCAAAATCTTTTTCTTATTTTTATTTCATATTTTCGAAATTAATGCTAACATTTAATGTTTAGATTTAAAAATTTTCAAGTTGTTACTTGCCTATTAAGAAAGGTTCAATCTTTAAATTCTAAAATCATATCTTTTAGTTCTTATTAGTCAAGTAATCAACTTTAATTTTTAAGAATCAAATCTTTTTGATTTCCTTTTTAAATCTTTTTCAAAATAAAATTTCAATCATATATTTTTCAAAATTAATTTCAAAATCTTTTCTAACTTCTTATCTTTTCAAAATTGATTTTCAAATCTTTTTTAATTAACCACTTGACTTTTTGTTTGATTTTAAAAGTTTACTATTTCAATCATATCTTTTTTAAAACCACCTAACTACTTTTCTCTATCCAATTTTTGAAAATCACTAACCACTTTTTCAAAAATTTTTTTAATTAATTAATTTAATTAGTTTTCAAATTTTATTTTATTTCTTCTCTTAAATTTCGAATACTAACCAATAATTAAAATAAAAACAAAAATATTTTCCTTTTATTTTAATTTAAAATTTGAATTCTCCCTCTCTCATCTCTTTTTATTTATTTATTTATTTACTAACACTTCTCTTCTTCTTATAATTCGAACCCTCTCTCCCTCTCTGTGTTCGAATTCTTCATCTTCTCTCTTCTTCATTCTACTCTTCTATTCTTCTACTCACATAAAAGAATCTCTATACTGTGACATAGAGGATTCTTATTCTTTTCTGTTCTCTCCTTTTTCATATGAGTAGGAGCAAGGATAAGAATATTCTTGTTGAAGCTGATCCAGAACCTGAAAGGACTCTAAAGAGGAAGCTAAGAGAAGATAAAGCATAACACTCTGGAGAGGACCTGACAGAATTTATCGAAAAAGAAGAAGAGATGGCCGAACCCAATAACAATGGTAGAGATGCAAGGAAGATGCTTGGTGACTTTATTGCACCCTCTTCTGACTTCTGTGGAAGGAGCATCTCAATTCCTGCAATTGGAGCAAACAACTTTGAGCTTAAGCCTCAATTAGTTTCTCTAATGCAGTAAAATTGCAAGTTTTATGGACTTCCATTAAAAGATCCTCATAAGTTCTTAGCTGAATTCTTGCAAATTTATGACACTGTTAAGACCAATGGGGTTAATCCTAAGGTCTACAGACTTATGCTTTTCCCCTTTGCTGTAAGAGACAGAGCTAAGACATGGTTGGACTCACAACCTAAAGATAGCCTGAACTCTTAGGAAAAGTTGGTCAATGCTTTCTTGGCCAAATTCGTTCCACCTCAGAAGTTGAGCAAGCTTAGAGTGGAAGTCCAAACCTTCAGATAGAAGGAAGGTGAATCCCTCTATGAAACTTGGGAAAGATACAAGCAATTGATCAGAAGGTGTCATTCTGACATGTTTTCAGAATGGAGCATCATATGTATATTCTATGATAGTCTGTCTGAATTATCCAAGATGTCATTGGACCACTCTGCTGGAGGATCTCTTTATCTGAAGAAGACGCCTGCAGAAACCCATGAACTCATTGAAATGGTTGCATATAACCAGTTCATGTACACTTCTGAAAGGAATCCTGTAAATAATGGGACAAAGAAAAAAAGGAGATCTTGAGATTGATACTCTGAATGCCATATTGGCTCAGAACAAAATATTGACTCAGCAAGTCAATATGATTTCTCAGAGTCTGTCTGGAATGCAAGCTGCATCAGGAAATACTAAGGAGGCTTCTTCTGAAGAAGAAGCCTATGACCCTGAGAATCCTGCAATGGCAGAGGTGAATTACATGGGAGAATCCTATGGAAACACCTACAATCCTTCATGGAAGAATCATCCTAATCTCTCATGGAAGGATTAACAGAAGCCTAATCAAGGCTTCAATAATAACAAAGGTGGAAGAAACAGGTTTGGCAATAGCAAATCTTTTCCATCATCTTCTCAGCAACAGATAGAGAATTCTAAGCAGAGCCACTCTGACTTAGCAACTGTAGTCTCTGATCTATCTAAGACCACTCTCAGTTTTATAACTGATGCAAGGTCCTCCATTAGAAATTTGGAGGTACAAGTGGGTCAGCTAAGTAAAAGAGTTACTGAACTCCCTCCTAGTACTCTCCCAAGCAATACAGAAGAGAATCCAAAAAGAGAGTGCAAGGCCATAAACACGTCCTACATGGCCGAACTTCTAGAGGAGGGAAAGGCAGTGATTTCCAGTGAGGAAGACCTCAATAGACGTTCACTGGCCTTCAAGGAGTTCTCTAATGAGGAACCAAAGGAATCTGAGGCTCATATAGAGACCATAGAGATTCCACTAAACTTGCTGTTTCCATTCATGAGCTCTGATGAGTATTCTTCCTCTGAAGAGGATGAAGACATTGTTGAAGAGCAAGTTGCTCAGTATCTAGGAGCAATCATGAAGCTGAATGCCAAGTTAATTGGTAATGAGACTTAGGAGGATGAACCCCCGTTGCTCATCAATGAACTGAATGATCTGGTTCAACTAAAATTACCTCAGAAGAAATAGGATCCTGGAAAGTTCTTAATACCTTGTACCATAGGCACCATGACGTTTAAGAAGGCTCTGTGTGACCTTGGGTCAAGTATAAAACTCATGCCCCTCTCTGTAATAGAGAAACTAGGGATCTTTGAGGTGCAAGCTGCAAGAATCTCACTAGAGATGGCAGATAATTCAAGGAAATAGGCTTATGGACTTGTAGAGGATGTCTTGGTGAAGGTTGAAGGCCTGTACATCCCTGCTGATTTTATAATCCTAGATACTGGGAAGGAAGAGGATGAATCCATCATCCTAGGAAGACCCTTTCTAGCCACAACAAGAGCTGTGATTGATGTGGACAGAGGAGAGTTAGTCCTTCAAGTGAATGAAGACTACCTTGTGTTTAAGGCTCAAGGATCTTCTTCTGTAACCATGGAGAGGAAGCATGAAAAGCTTCTCTCAATACAGAGTCAAACAGAGGCCCCACACTCAACTTATAAGTTTGGTGTTGGGAGGCCAACATCAAGCTCTGAGTCTGTGTGAAGCTCTTTAAGAGCTTCACTGTCAAGCTATTGACATTAAAAAAATGCTTGTTGGGAGGCAACCCAATGTTATTTAATTATATTTATTTATTTTCCATTGTTATTTTATGTTTTCTTTAGGTTGATGATCATGTGAAGTCACAAAAACAACTGAAAAATCAAAAACAGAATGAAAAACAGCATTAAAAATAGCACACCCTGGAGGACAGGCTTACTGCTGTTTAAACGCCAGTAAGGATAGCAAAATGGGCGTTTAACGCCCAGCCTGGCAGCATTCTGGGCGTTAAATGCCAGAATGGGCAGCACTCTGGGCGTTTAACGCCAGAAAAGGGCTGTCTGGCACAGGCTGGCGTTTAATGCCAGAAATGGGCAGCAGAGTGGCGTTTAACGCCAAGAAAGGTAGCAGAGCTGGCATTAAATGCCAGAATTGGCACAAAATGGGCGTTTGAATGCTAGAATGGTGCAGGGACTCAAATTCCTTGACACCTCAGGATCTGTGGACCCCACAGGATCCCCACCTACCCCACTTCTTCTTCTCTCCTCTTCACACCTTTCCATAACACTCTTCCCCATACACCCTTGACTAATCACCTCAATACCTCTTCCCCAAACACCATTCACCTATCAAATCTTACCCTCTTCTCCATACTCTCTTCACCACTCACATCCAACCATCCTAAAATCCCACTACCTCACCATTCAAATTCAAACCATTTTCCTCCCAAACCCTCCTCTTCATGACCGAACCCCCCTCTCTTACCCTATAAATATCCCTCCTCACTACCTTCAATTTCACACAACATACACACTACAACCAACCTTGTTTCTCTTTCAATTCACAAATTAATGCAAGTACTATTGTTTCTCTTTCAATTCATGCTTACTTCTTCTCCAAGATATACTCTCATACTTAATTCAGTTAAGTCAGAATGAAGGGGTGATCTGTGACAATCACCCACTATCTTCGTTATTTACTTAGCCAAGATCCGCGTGCCTGACAACCACAAGCGGTCTACATGATGTTCAACGTAGTCATTGGATGACAGCCGGAGTATAGTCTCTTGGGTATCTGATCCACGGATTTGACTTGCCTCTCCTGACAACAGAGCATTCGAATCCGTGAGATTAGAACCTTCGTGGTAGAAGCTAGAACCAATTGGCTGAGATCTGGAAAGTCTAAACCTTGTCTGTGGTATTCCGAGTAGGATCTGGGATGGAATGACTGAGACGAGCTTCAAACTCACGAATGTTGGGTGCAGTGACAGTGTGAAAAAGGATAGAGAGATCCTATTTCGACACAAGTGAGAACCGATAGATGATTAGCCATGCGGTAGCTGTGCCTGGTATTTTTCATCCGAGACGAGAAATTCGACAGTTGATTAGCCGTACAGAAATCGTGTCTGGACCATTTTCACTGAGAGGACGGATGGTAGGCATTGACAACGGTGATCCACTAATATACAGCTTGCCATGGAAGGGAGCACGCATGATTGGATGAAGACAATAGGAAAGCAGAGGTTCAGAAGCAACAAAGCATCTCCAAATGCTTATCTGCAATTCCCACCAATGAATTACATAAGTATCTTTATTTTAATTTATGTTTTATTTATCTTCCAATTATCAAAACTCACAACCGATTGAATCTGCCTGACTAAGATTTACAGGATGACCATAGCTTGCTTCAAGCGGGCAATCTCCGTGGGATCGACCCTTACTCGCATAAGGTTTTATTACTTGGACGACTGTTCCGAGTGTTACCTGAAACTGTAGGTCGATCTCAGATGAGATCTTCTGTGCTGGTCGGTGATGATATGTCCGACTTGTGGGTGGTGGCTGGAGCCGTCGTGTTCGACTTGTTGGACTTGTTGATGATGCTGATCCTTCGTCACCGGAGGGTGGTGGTACCTGCAAGGGACTTCGATGCTTAATTTAGCAAGGGTATTAAGCAGGTTTTTAGTAGAATCAGAGTATGAGTTATACCTGGGTGCTCCAATGTATTTATAATGTTGTAGAGTGATCTTTCGGGAGATAAGATAGTTATCTTATCTTATCTTATCTTTGAGTGGAGTCATTTTATCTTCAAGGGAACTGCCCTTATCTTCTCTAGGCTTGGGCTGCCTTTGGATTTGGGTCGTGTTCTTTTGTTTGGGCCCTCTTGGGCCTCAGTAGTGATTTGGCCGAACTCTTTTAAAGAGGTCAGGTAGTTTTGACCTGAAGAGGTCGGTCGATTCAGCCCGGGTCGGACAGCTCGACACAGGGTATGAATAGTGCCCCTGCTTGAGCGTGGTCTTCCTTTTGAGGTCGAATCCTGGCTTAGGACTTTAATCCTAGAAGCCAAGCTCGAGTATTGTCGATTTCTTCTTTGTAGAGTTTTCCTTTGAATACGGAGCGTTTTTTCTTTTCCTCCTCTAATTTTGAAAACACGCGTTCCTTGCCTTGGAAACGTGCGAGGGTTTTTAATGCCCCATTAATTCCTTAATGTTCCGTTTCTTTTGCCTCCTGCTTTCTTATTTCATTTTGAATTACACCAAAGCTTTCTCTTTTCTTTTTCTCTTTCTCTTGCTTGCTGTAACTTCCCCCTTTCTCTTTTATTCTTCTGTTTCATTTGTGACTCTTCGTTCTCTTGGCCCCCAGTTTTCACGTTTTTGTGCTCTCCTTGGAAGTGATCGTTGGTTAAAGCTGTAGGGGATGGATCTTCTCAAGTTCCACCTAAGAAGCCGATTTTGAGCTCTACTGGGCCGAGGAGGATGATTCCAACTCCTCAGGTCTATTTGGTTGATCCTCCCCCGACTTCTGCCGCTACTTCTTCTACTGCTGGCCCTTCTCCAAAAAGACAGAGGACCATTGAGCCTTTCAATTTAGATGCCCCTGAATTTGATGCCGTTGGTTTTGTCGATCAGCAGATTGCTCCTTATGGTGTTGTTCCTACTGACGATGTCTCTCTTCTTTGTCATTTGGACTTTATCACTCGGAACAGTATTAAGATGGCACATGTGGGGGCGGCTTTATATCGAACTGCCCAGGATCTTCCCATTCATGCTACAAAGGCTTTTATGGATGAGGCTGAATCGGAGTTTGACAGAATCAAGGGGTTGAAGGAGGAGCTTGAGGTGAAGGTGTGGAAGCTGGAAAAAGAGTTGGAGGGTGAGAAGACTCGGGCTACTGCTGCGGTAGCTTCTGCGAACTTGGCTGAGGAGATGGCACTGAAGCATAAAGAGAGCTATGTCCTAACTTATGGGGAGATGATAGAGCTCAAGCAGAGGTTGGAGTCTGCTCAGGCTGACTATACTGAGCTCCAGGGTCATCTTGTAGGTAGCGTGAATGCTGCTTATGAGAATTTGAAGGATCATGTTCGAGTTCTTGCGCCCGAGCTCGACCTCACCCTATTTAGCTTGGACAACATTATAAAAGATGGTAAGATTATCCCTAATGACCCTGATGATGATGATGTAGATGTAGACCCCATCCCGTGCTGTCTGCCAAAGTCTCTGTCGCCCTGGCTTCTACAACTCCTAATACTGAGGTCGACCATCCCGAGTCTAATCCTGATGTCCGAATTTTGAACCGAGATGATGGGACTGTAGATGCAATTCCTACGAAGATCATCTATCCTTCATCGACTCAGGGTGCTGCTCCTGATGATAACCTGGATCTTTGATAACTTTTATTTGATGTTTTGTACAGCCCGGTTTGTGGGCTTTTTGAACTCTTATTTTGTAGATGGTGTTTTACTTAACTTCGGATTTCTTTGTTTCTTTTCTTTTAGCAACTTTATTTTGGAAAAACAAAGTAGTTTTTCAAGCTTCTTGGGGTCTACTTCAGGCGGCCTCTTGATTTTGTTATTATAGTAACTTTGTTTCTTTTATGATATGCTTGTTTGCATCTTTTTGACACTTTCCTAAGGTTTGGAGTCTTGCTGTCTGACCTCTTTTGATTGTCTTTGTGCTTTATTTCCTGCTTTAGTTGAAGCTAGCTTTGTTCAACTAGTCTTCTTCGCATTCTTTCATACAATACTTGTAGATTGTTTTTACTGAGGTCATGGCTTTCTGGGTCCGACTTGAGTCCCTTATAGCGCATGCCTTCTGTCGACAGACTTCTTCATCTCGGTTCGTTCTAAGTTATTTCTAGTAATTTATTTTGACCTCTGTCGGGTCTCTTTGATTACTTTCTATAACTTTTATAGTTTGTCGGGCCAATTTCATTATGTCAGTCCCTTCTAAGTTATTTCTAGTAATCCATTTTATTTGGACCTTTGTCCGGTCTCTTTTATGGATTACTTTTTATAACTTTTGTAGTTTTTCAGGCCGACTTCATCATGTCGGTTGATGAGTGAATTGTTGTGGTGGTATAGAATTTTCTCAACTGAATGAATTCTCGTTGCAAGTATAGTTCTACACCAACAAACAATCCTCCCAATCAAAAATTTGGTTGTCACAAGTAACAAACCCCAAATAAGAATTAACCGAAGTATTTAAACTCCGGGTCGTCTCATAAGAAATTGCAATGAAGTATTTAATTATTGGCTATAAAAGGGACAAGGGGTTTTGATTTTGTATTTTTTGCAAGAAAATAAATGGCAAGAAGAAATAAAAAAAGCAATTAAAGAGAAGCAATTAATAAAGAGAGACATTTATGGCAAGGTTGAGATCATAGGTGATGTGTGGAAAATGATCCAACACAAAACTCACCGGCAAGTGGACCGGGTCGCATCAAGTAATAATAACTCACATGAGTGAGGTCGATCCCACAAGGATTGAAGGATTGAGCAATTTTAGTTTAGTGGTTCATTTAGTCAAGCGAATCAAGTATTGGTTGAGTGGTTTTTATTTGACAGAAACTAAATTGCTTGAAATGTAAAGGGAGAGGGGTAAATTGAAAGAAATTAAAGAGCAAAGGAAGTAAATAAGCTGAATCTTAAAGAACAAGTAATATAAATTGCAGAAATTTAGATTGCAAGAAATGTAAATGGCTGAATCTTAAAGTGCAAGAAAAGTAAATTACTTGAATTATAAAAGGAATTGGGAATTAGGATTTCAGGATTTAAACGAGAACAAGTGAATTGCAATTAAACAGAAGAGTAGAAGATGAATTGAAGTAAAGTAGATCTAAACAGAAAAGTAGAAATGCTTGAGAAATTAAAACAGAAACTGACTTGTGCTTAAATTGTAGCAAATTAAAAGAAGTTGAAGATCTCAGGAGTGGAAGAGACCAAAAAACAAGTCTAGATCTTAAATCCTTCCTTGATCCAACAAGAACAATTGCAAGAGAAATAAAGAAAAGTAAATTGCAGAATTAAAGAGAAGATGAAGCAGTAAAGTAAACAGAAATGGAAATTCAATTATGCAGAGAAAGTAAACAAGAAATCTCAAGGTGAGATTGAAACAGAAGTTCTTCAATTCTTCACCCAAGATCAAAAGCAAGAAAAGTAAAAGAGTGCTCAAGCAAGGACAAGGAAGAAGAGAGATCAATTCTTCTTCCCAATTCTCTAAGATCTCAATTCAAAGTCAAAGCTCAAAATTACAAAAATGGAAATCAAAAGAAAGCCAAAAGTGAAAGTAAAAAAATGCTAGATGTCAAAAGTCCTCTATAAATCAAACTAACACCTATTTATACACTTCCTAATTTAGATCTAAGAATTTGGGTGGGCTTTTAAGTTTGGTGAAGAAATGAATTAAATTTGATTTTTAGTGAATTTTGGCCCAAGTGCACCTCCCAGGGGCAAGCTCAGTTGGAAAACCAAACTGAGCACCCAAATGTTGCCTTCCTTGTGTGATTTTGTGCGTCCAGACTTGGCCATGCTGCATTACACTAGAGCTCAGTTGGAATTTTGAACTGAGCTCTAAGTGTGTCAATGTTGTGCACCTCATGGGATCCTGGCCGTGTCAAAGTGCGCATGACAAGCTCCCTTGTGAGCATTTTGTTGCGCTAAAGAGTGGGAGGCTTGGGGAGAGTAGTGCTCAGTTGGGAAAACCAACTGAGCTCTCCTTGGTGGCGCCTTGCTCTTGTCTTCAAGGTCCCAGGTTCAAATCCTGGTGGAGGAACTCTGAAGCAATTTTCCTTTGGAAGAGTGGGCGCTCCTCCTTGTCTCTTTATGAAGCTCCTTGGTTCGAACCCTCCTGAATGCATCTTGGCTCATTTTCTTGTAAGCTAAGTGGCGCTCCTCCCTTGTGTTTCAAAGAGTCCCCAAGTTCGAATCCTAGAGGAAGCATTTTGGCTAATTCTTCATGATTTTCCTTTGTGAGGAACGTTCCTTGCCTCCCTTTGGTCCTTGGTTCGAAACTTGGTGGCTTCCTCCCTTGGAATTTCATCTTGAATTAATTTTGAGAAGTCCCCGATAAAGCTCACTTAGTGAACTGAGCTTTATGTTGTTTCCTTGCTTTCTTTAGTGCTCAGTTAACTAATTGAACTGAGCTTGGTGCCTTGCTTTCACCCATTTGTCCTTGTGAAGCTGAGTTTGCTTTATCAACTTAGCTTTCCTTCTTCCTTGCTGTTGCTAAGCTTTTCTTCTCTTGGGCACGCTTTTTGCTTCCTTTGGAAACGTTTCTTATTTCCTTTGAGCACGCTCCTTAAGCCACGCTTTTTTTATTTTCTTCTTTCTTCACCTACAAGTAATCAAAACAACCAATCAAAGTATCACCAAATTCACAAGGTTTAAAGTTCATTCATAATTCAATTAATTTTAGCTTAAACCTCATGATTTTGTATCAATTAAAGGGTGGTTGATTGATTCAAGGAAACCATGTAATTCCACTCCAAATTACTTACTTACAATGCAAGAAAGTGCATAAAACCTAACAAAAACAAAGAAGAAGGCTAGTGAAACTAGGTTAAGATGACTTGTCATCACAACACCAAACTTAAAACTTGCTTGTCCCCAAGCAAGCACTAAACATAAGAAAAGATTGAATGAAATAGAGAAGTATGCATGTCCTTATTAGGCATATAGTTGAATTTGGTTTATGGGGTTTTATGCAGATCAAAAGTAGCTCATTTTTTACTTGCTGTCAAAACAAACCATGTTTTCTTAAGGGTTCACCAAGATTGCTGCTATAATTCCTCACCTTTTTGTTTATTTCCCTTGTTAGATTTTTCTTTTTTCTTTTGTATTACAGAGTTTATTATTTATTGAGGGCTTGGTGGCAAATGTTGTAGTGGCCTTTGGCTTACTTTCACTCAACATTTCTTCACCACAGACACATGGCTCACCTTTTCTTCCTAGGATCATTGATGCCCAGCATCTCTTTGGATAACTAATGTTTTGTAGCTAGGTTGCTCTTTTTTGTGGACTTTCAGTTGGCAATCCCAAATCAGTTGATCTAAGTTGCCAAGTTTTAAAATACTCCTTAGAACTTACTTGTCCAAGCATATCCTAGTACACAAACACCACAGGCATATGTCCTAGGGTCCAAGCTATTGGTGTCTAGCCTTATTGTTTGTTTCTTTGCCAACTTTTGGCTTTTATTCTTTATTTTTCTTTTTGTTTTGGTTTATTTTCAAGGGGCTTTCATTAATTGAAGGATCATAGCAGCAAACTGGCTTGAGCTTCAAGTAACAAGTCATTCTGCAGCATTTATTCTATGAGCTAACAATCAAATCAAACACACACCACCACTAACTTTCATTCTAACTTTTGCAACATTGAACAATTACTTTTCTAGATTAAACATCTTTCTTTTATTCAAGCAAGCAGGGGAAATAAAACGAAGTATTCAAGTTAATGAATGATGACAATTATTATGCAGATGGTTTATTTTTTTCTAACTACTGATGTAAATAAACGAAACTACAGAATATAACGCAATTGGAGGCATGTCATGTTTCAGACATGCATCTTCCTTATTAAAATTATGAAAGAACTTCACCACCTTTATTTGTCAGGCATTTCCATTCTGTTGGATTTGCTGGATTCTCCCTTCTTCTTTTTCCTCTTCTTTGTAAAATCTTCAGCTTCTTCACGGGGACATCTTCTATCCCAGATAGGATCTGTGAGACCAGAGAGCCCAACTTCCTCTAATCTTCGAAGTGTTATCTGGGTAAAGCGTTGAGACTTTGCTCCCTGGCGGTCTCTAAGTTCTTGGCATTGCTCGAATGGTATGATTTGTGGATTTAGTGTTGGCAGGCTGCGGGTTAAGTATTCCATCCTTGCTTGCATATCCTTATTACTCTCTGTTTGTTGCACATATCTAACTTCTCCAATGGTGTGATGAATATTCTTCCACTGGTACAAGTTGTGAGTATATTCCCCATACTTGGCTTGAGTCAGGAACATTTTATCATATGATTCCTTAAGATTTGCTGTTTGTTCCTTCTGCCCTTCAAGAATATTGGCTTGGAATTCTTGTTGTTGGGTCATCATTTGTTCCTGCCAACTCTTTTGTCTTTCTTCCATTCTGTGCTGCCAAGCTTCATTCTGCTTTTGGTGCACTAGATATTGCTCTTGTTGTTACAGATACAGCTCCTGTTGCCTTGAGTACTGTTCTTGTGCTCTCACATTTTATTGTGATATTCCCTCAAGAACTTCCTGCAATTGACTCATATCTATGATACCTGGAGCTTGTTCGTCCCTCTTGTGTGACCTTCTTCTTCTGTGAGTTCTTTCTTCCTCTTTGAAAGTTGTGGTAGGCTTAGAGAAGGGGGGTTGAATCTATGCCTTCCTTTTAAGTTGCTGTTATTACCCTTTTAAATTAACTTTGCAATTCTGATTCTGTTCGTACTGAGCAGCGGAAATTTATGAGACAATTTATTTTTGTCTCATGAAAATAAAAAAACAAAACATAGCAGAGAAGAGAAAAGCTAACACCAGCAAGTATCCTGGTTCGGTTGCCTTGTGGTCTGCAACCTACGTCCAGTCTCCTCCACAATTATGGAAGAATTTCACTATAGTTAACAGTATTACATACACCAATAACACAGGATTGACCCAATCCTTTCACACTCAAGTTCTAACCTAACTTGACATTGGCTATGCTAATACCTAACTATACCTCTTAGTGCTAACCCAACTAAGAAAGGGATACCTTACAGGTACAAGATACAAGACATAAACACACCTAAAGAAATCTGAAAATAACTCTAGGCTTTTCTCTCAAGTTTTCACTCAGCCTTTTTCCACTCATGGCTTTTACTTGAGCTTTCTCACAATGCCTTTTCTCACAAGAAATTACAGAAAGATAAACATAGAAAAGTACATCACAATCTGTAAAACATGAAGGAGATTGACTTCATCAGCAACCTCTTTGCTATGTGCAAAAGCAGATTCGCAAACCTCAGATGCAGTTCTTCAATATTGGCCGAATGCTTCTTTGAAAGAAAGCATTATCCAAGTAGAGGAACTTCCTAACAGAACACTGTTCTCACACTCTGGTTTTCTCTCCTTGTTTTCTGAATGAACAGCAAGCTTCTTTTATCTCCTTGCATGTTGCTTGGTTTTTCCTCCAAGGTCAACACCTTGAGCCTTGAGCTTCACTAAGCCACAGATTTACTTTTTCACCTTAATCCTCAGAGAAGAAACTTTTCCTCTGACTTCCTCATTTTGACCGAAAGCCACAAAACAGTAACCATGGAAATCTTCTCATGGTCAACCAAATTTGAACCATAGAAATGCAACTTGGTCCCCAAGAATCTCTTGTGACCGTGGATTTGTAGCAGTGAAGAACAGAGATCAACTTTCCCTTGAATGCCATTTTCGGATAGTGTAGAGAGCTGGGAAGAAAGGATGAAGATCTGATGCATGCAAGATGAGATGGATTACCTTTAACCTAAGCTTGATTTGGATTAGATTTTCTGCTTTAGCTTCTGTGCTTCAAGCTTAGATTTTCTCTTTCTTGCTTCTTTGGTTACTGGCTTATGGAGGAAGCTTTTCTTCTCTTTCTCTTTCTTACTTTTCTGAAGTCTTGATTTGACTTGATTAGAGAGGAGAGGAACGTTGCTTTGGTTGGAGCAAGATGGTGGGAAATTGAAAAACAATTTCATGCTTGGATCGGGTTCTTCTCTACTTCAGCCCGTTGGTGCCTTGCTATGCTTCTTTGATGAATTTTGTTTGAAATGAATGACTTGGGCTTGCCTTTATTCACACTTGCCATTCAGCCCATTTGCCTTGTTTTATTTTCCATTCAAATTGGGCTGTAAATCAGATTTTGGCCTGCAACATATAATAAATAATTAGCAACATATACTTATTAATTCAACAACTCTAATTATTTATTTTGCCAAAAATAATGTTTGTCATCACTAATTAATTTTGTTAATTTCTTAACTCAACAATCTCCCCCTTGATGACAAACATGATTTAAGCAATAATCAAAAAGGAAGTAAATGAGTTTGAGTAAGGTTTAGAAACTCTCTTTGATTTTTGTCATTTGCTTTTATGTTGCTCCCCCTTTCCTTTTCAAAAATTGCTCCCCCTGGATTTATGCTTTCCTCTTTGTTCCTGTTTCACATTGTACTTAAAGAGAGCACAATGAAGAGCTATGCACAATTTATCTTGTACAAGGAATATCAAATGAGCAACATCACATAATCAGCCCAACATCAAGCTAATATCATCAGCATCAGTATTCAGCATGTAGAATTAAATTTTAGTGCAGCAATTTGACAAACATTTCAAAAGAAAAACTGATAGCTGCATCAATGCCAAAATATTCTTATCCCCAAAATATGCTTATCCTACTATTACTCCCCCTTTTGTCATCAAGGGTGGACGACTGGCAAGATCAACAAAAACATTATTATAAACCCTGCAAGAAAGGTTAGTGCCCAGTCCAAAATACTAACTAAACTACCAAAGGTGCAGTAATATCCAGAGTTATTACAGTCATCCAAAAGGAAACAGTTCAAAAGTACTAAAGAAGCAGAATTCATGAGACAAAAAGAGAGCAGCAACAACAGTTTTTATGAGACAGATCCTAGGCATCAGAACCATTCCCCTCCGAAGCAGCTTCCTCTTCAACATCCGTGGCAATGTCTTCATCATTTTGAAGGTTGTCAATGAAAGTCATCAATACAGCCACCCTATCCCTTGATTTCTTCAGGAAGTTCTCATGCTTGCTAGCCAGCTTCCTTTTCTCTTTGCTCAATTCAATCAAGTGATTCGATTGGGAGACAAACTCTTGAGCAACATCCCTGACCACATTCAGCAGAGTGGATTTCTTCCTAGTAGAGATGGAAGTACCCTCAGTGGAAGGAGCAGTAGAATCATCTGGAATGAACTCTTCATCATCATCATCTAGGACCACTCTCTCAGATCGAGTTGGTCCTTTTTGCTGTTTCACTGAACCACCTCCCTTTAGATATGAATGTCTATTTTCATATTTCTCATTGGTCAAGTCAACACCAAAATACTCAAAAATGCAAGTTAGAAACATGCCATAAGGAAGAGCTTTGTCCTTTTCACTTCTAACAGAGTCAAACATGTATCTAACCATCAAATATGCAAATGAAATTTCAATTTTGGTGAGAAGGGCATATAAAACAAGAGTATCAGTGTAGGAAACCCTTTGATATGAGCCGCTTTGAGGCAGAATAATATGATTGACTATTCGGTGTAGTTGAGCATGCTCATATCCTAGGGCTTTGTGAGTGGGTGTAATGCCATCTATTAAGGAAATATGTTCACAAATACTAGCCAGGGCATCATTGTAAGAAACACCAACTCCTTCATCCCACTTAACTGACGTGTAGGCACAAGGCCCAACATCAGTATACTTCAAAGCGTCACTGATGGTCTCATTGTTTAAAACGATATCTCAGCCCTTGACATACGAATGAGCAGTGCCTTCATGATAAGTCATGTTTGCATAAAACTCTTTGACCAACAAGGGATAAACAGGTTTTTTGATGTCAAAAAGGTGATTCCAGTCCAGAAAAATAAAGTTATCAACAAAAGGAAAACCTTTTCTTTTCAGAGATGGCAAATCAGCGAGAAATAAAGGGCATAGGGTACGATACTGGATGACTTCCTTATAAAAATCATTATTCATGGCAGATTTGAATCTATAGGGATTATAGTTTGAATGAGAGGTCAAAAAGTGAGCTTTGTGATCAAAAGGTCCAATTTCTGGTTCTTTAACATTTTTGAGAGGGACTCGTGTGTTACCTCGTTGAGAGCGCATTGGAACCGACCTGGATTTTGGTTGTGTTGGTTCGGGAATGGGTTGCTCAGTCGCCAGATGTTTGCCTTTGGAGGAGCTAGGCTTTGCTGAACTCAGTTTTGAGGAGCCAGGCTTGGAAGGTGTGGCCTTTGGTGGTGGCGTCGGCTTGGCAGAGGCAGAAAACCTTGGAGTATTTTTGGTCCGAGCCATGGGGTCACAACGAGGAGGTGAGGTAGGAAGAGAAGGAGAAGGGGTAAAGGTGCGGTCTTGAGAGTGAGTGGAAGGCTTTGTGGGTAGCTTGAAAACCTTTTCACGAGGAGCCCTTTTTGCAATGGTTTTCTTCCTCATTTGGTTAGTTTCAATCTTTTGAGGGAAGGGATGCAATAAAGTGAGTGGGAAGAAACCGAAGAGTGTGTGGAGGAGTTATGGAGGGAAGAGAGGGAGTGTTGGTAACCGTACCCAAAAGCAAATTTCTAAAACCATGCAACTGCATCACCATTTGAAAAGACTTGAAAAGACATGACCTCATAAAATAAGGATTTTATTTGATTTAAAAAAATAAAAGGGAAGTTAATTTTAAAATTTGAGAAAAACAACAAAATTAACCTGAAACACCTTTTTGGGCCAAAATTAAATCCTCATAAAAACCTTTTGGGCCACAAAACATTTATTGAAAACCTTTTATGAAACACACTAGTCATCAAAATAACCAAACAAGATTGTAACATTCATGTTAGGGCCTAGAAGTGATATGAGATTAATGAAACACATTTGGACCACTCTTGATTTGAATATTGAGGTTCGCCCAGATTGAGGTTCATTTGAAATAAGCCCAGAACACGCTGACTTGATGGAAACGTTCATCACCTGCCCAGAATTGTCTCATGCCTGTTTATGAGACAAAAAGCTCCAGCAAGTACATCAGCATTTTTCAAACAAAGAATCATAACTCAAGATTCCTAGACAAGTCCTAAGCATGCAGAATCTATCCTCAGCTAATGGTTTTGTAAAAATATCTGCTAATTGCTCCTCTGATTTAACAAATTGAATACTAATATCCCCCTTTTGAACATGTTCTCTTATTGAGTGAAATTTCACTTCAATATGTTTAGTCCTAGAGTGCAAAACTGGATTTTTAGAAATATTAATGGCACTCATATTATCACACAGCAGGGGAATATTTTCAGCATTTAATTTGTAATCAGCAAGCTGCGTTTTTAACCATAAAAGCTGAGAACAACAAGAGGAAGCAGCTATATACTCAGCCTCTGCAGTGGAGAGGGCCACTGCTGGTTGCTTCTTACTTGACCATACATTTAAGGACTTCCCAAGGAAGCAATATAAACCAGAAGTGCTTCTTCTATCAACTCTATCACCAGCAAAATCTGCATCACAATAACCAACTGCAGAAAAATCATCAATCTTAGGATACCAAAGACCAAAATTGGATGTGCCATGAACATATCTAATGATCTTTTTAACTGCAGAAAGATGTGACTCTTTAGGTTTGGATTGGAACCTAGAACACAATCCAACACTTTGCACAATATCAGGCCTAGAGGAAGTTAAGTACATAAGGGAGCCAATCATTCCTCTATACCTAGTCTCATCAACATCTTTCTCAGTTTCTCCCTTATCTAATTTAGAACTAGGATGCATGGGAGTTCCCATGGGTTTGGCATTTTCCATACCAAATTTCTTAACTAATTCCTTGGCATACTTTTCTTGATGAATGAAAATACCTTTTTCAGTTTGTTTAATTTGCAGTCCAAGGAAGAAATTAAGTTCACCCATCATACTCATGTCAAATTCACTTGTCATGAGTTTTCCAAATTCAGAACAAAGGGATTCATTGGCTGATCCAAAAATAATGTCATCAACATATATTTGGACTAGAATAAAAGAATCATTAGAGTTCTTAATAAATAGAGTTGTGTCAGTGGTGCCTCTTTGAAAACCATTTTTCAAAAGAAAAGAGCTAAGTCTCTCATACCAAGCTCTAAGAGCTTGTCTTAAACCATAGAGAGCTTTAGATAATTTGAAAACATGGTCAAAATGCTCTTTATTTTCAAAACCAGGAGGCTGCTCCACATACACTTCTCTATCTATTACTCCATTCAAAAATGCACATTTCACATCCATTTGATATAATTTAAAACCACAAAATGCAGCATAAGCTAAGAGAAGTCTTATGGATTCCATTGGGGCAACAGGGGCAAAGGATTCATCAAAGTCTATTCTTTCTTCTTGGTCATATCCTTGTGCCACTAGCCTTGCCTTGTTTCTTGCAATGCTACCATCTTCTCCTAACTTGTTCCGAAAAATTCACTTGGTGCCGGTCACTTTCTTTCCACTAGGCCTTGGAACCAAAGTCCATACTTGGTTCTTTTCAAACTCAAGAAGCTCATCTTCCATAGCTTTAACCCAAGAAGGGTCACTCAGTGCTTCCTTGACGTTTTGAGGCTCTATTTATGAAAGAAGGGCAATGTTTGATCCTTCATTTGCCTTTCTAGTGGAAGACCTTGTTTGCACTCCATGAGAGACGTCCCCAATTACAAATTTCTCAGGATAATTCTTCAAGAATCTCCATTCATGAGGTCTGGTGGACTTAGAGGCAGATTCATTCATCAAGGGATTCTGTGCGCTGCTGGCAACAGAATTCCCTTCAGATTCATGAGACAAAATGGAATTGTCTCTTGAATTTTCAGCATTAGCAGTTTCTGGTTCAGCTTGTCCAAAATTTCCTTTTTCATGATTTTGAGCAGCTTCATCTTCCTTTTGAGCTTAATTTCCTGCATCACAATCTTCCAAAATACTTTGTACCAAGTTAGTATCACAAAATGTAATATGTATGGACTCCTCAATAATCCTAGCATCTTGATGATAAACCCTATGTGCTTTACTATTTGTGGAATATCCTACAAACAAACACTCATAAGCCTTTGGATCAAATTTTCCCAAATTTTCTTTGTTATTTAAAACAAAACATTTGCATCCAAAGATGTGCAAGTAATCTAAGTTTGGTGGGTAGCCTTTCCAAAGTTCATAAGGGGTTTTCTTCAAAAATTTTCTTATGATTGTTCTATTTAAAATGTGGCAAGCTGTGTTAACCGCTTCAGCCCAAAGGAATTTTGGAACATTACTCCCACAAAGCATAGCTCTTGTCATCTCTTGTATGCTTCTTTTTCTTCTTTCCACAACACCATTTTGTTGTGGTGTTCTTGGACAAGAGAAGTTGTGAGATATTCCAAATTCTTCACAAAAGGATTCAGACAAATTATTTTCAAATTCAGTTCCATGATCGCTTCTTATAGAAGAGATTTTCAAATCCTTTTCATTTTGAATTTTCTTGCAAAAAGGTTCAAAGGCCGAAAAGGCTTCATTTTTGTGTGCAAGAAATAAAACCCAACCAAACCTAGTGTAGTCATCCACAATTACTAAACCATAATGTTTACCACCTAGGCTTTGAGTTCTTGTTGGACCAAATAAATCAATGTGTAGCAACTCAAGTGGTCTTTTAGTAGAGATGTATTCCTTTGGTTTATAAGAACTTTTTGTTTGTTTTCCCATTTGGCAAGCATCACAAGTGATGTATTTGTCAAACTTTATCAAAGGAATACCTCTTACTAATTCTTTCTTTACAAGTTTGTTTATTTGAAACATACTTGCATGGCCCAATCTCTTGTGCCATAACCACTTTTCAGATTCTTTAGAGTGAAGACAAGCTACATTTTGATCTTTTAGTTCATCAAGAGTAAGTCCATACATATTATTGAAACGCTTGGCAACAAACATCACTTCATTTATTTTTTCATTAACAACACATCATTCAAGCTTTTTGAAAACAACTAAATATCCTAAATCACACAGCTGACTTATGCTCAAAAGATTATGCTTTAAACCACATACCAAAAGTACATCATCAATGAAAGTAGATTGCTCATTACCTACTTTTCCAACAGCAATGATTTTACCTTTACCATCATCTCCAAAGGTCACAAAACCTCCATCATACTTATTTAGTTTGATGAAGTAGGTTGACCTTCCAGTCATGTGCCTTGAACATCCACTATCCATGTACCACATGTCCTTTTTGCTTTCGGATGTTAGGCCAATCTCATCAAGATTGTTGTTTCCAGCCATGAAGCAGTCTTTGTCATCTCCTTCAGATTCTTCTTCTTCATTTGAGTCATTCTCAAGATCCTCCCAAGCTGTCATGAGTACTCTCTTCCTTTCCCTCTTGCCTTTGTCCTCCTTTTTGAGCTTTGGACAGTTTGACTTGAAGTGTCCAGCCTCCTTGCAATGATGGCATGTCACCTTGCTCAAGTCCATCTTTTGCTCCTTTGAACTTGAACCCTTGTATTTGCCCTTGCTTTTCATCATCCTTCTAAATCTCCTAGCAAAAAACAAAAGTTCGTCATCTGAAATACCATCACTAGACTCACTCTCTTTTGGTTCTATTTGTGACTTGAGGGCTATTCCCTTTTTCTTTGAGTCTGTGTTTGTGTGTGTGGCTTCATAGGCAAGGAGTTTTCCTCTCAACTCATCATAGGTTATAGGACTTATGTTGTTACTCTCGGTTAGGACAGTGGCAGTGTTTTCCCACTCTTTTGTGAGGCTTCTAAGGAGTTTTCTCACCAAAGTTTGTTCTGCATAGTTTGTACCCATAGCATCAAGGTTGTTGATTATGATTGAGAATCTCTCAAATTCTTCATCAATGCTTTCTCCATCCTTCATGCTAAACATCTCATACTCTTTTCGCAGCATATCAATCCTCGTTTCTTTGACTTGTTTAGTGCCTTCGTGTGTAACCTGGAGTTTTTCCCAGATTTCTTTGGCTGTCTTGTATCTAGACACCTTCCGGTACTCTTCAAAGCTGATAGCATAGTGAAGAAGGTTGATTGCTTTAGCGTTCAGCTCTATCTTCTTCTTGTCATCTTCATTCCATTCAGCTTCTTCTTTCGGAGTCACCACTCCATCAACACTTATTTTTGTTGGAATCTTGGGACCACTCACAACGATCTTCCATAAGTTGTAGTCAATGGATTGGATGAAGATCCTTATCCTTTCTTTCCAGTAGGAATAGTTCTTTCCGTTAAAGAAAGGTGGCCGATTGTTTGACTGGCCTTCAGTGAGGGTGTATGCAACTGTGGTTGTGCCCAGATTGTTCGCCATTGGATCTTTGCTCCAAGCGGTTAAGCTTGATTCTTGAGACCTTAGCTCTTGATACCAATTGAAGGTTGTGGTAGGCTTAGAGAAGGGGGGGTTGAATCTATGCCTTCCTTTTAAGTTGTTGTTATTACCCTTTTAAATTAACTTTGCAATTCTGATTCTGTTCGTACTGAGCAGCGGAAATTTATGAGACAATTTATTTTTGTCTCATGAAAATCAGAAAACAGAACATAGTAGAGAAGAGAAAAGCTAACACCAGCAAGTATCCTGCTTTGGTTGCCTTGTGGTCTGCAACCTACATCCAGTCTCCTCCACAATTATGGAAGAATTTCACTATAGTTAACAGTATTACATACACCAATAACACAGGATTGACCCAATCCTTTCACACTCAAGTTCTAACCTAACTTGACATTGGCTATGCTAATACCTAACTATACCTCTTAGTGCTAACCCAACTAAGAAAGGGATACCTTACAGGTACAAGATACAAGACATAAACACACCTAAAGAAATCTGAAAATAACTCTAGGCTTTTCTCTCAAGTGTTTCACTCAGCTTTTTTCCACTCATGGCTTTTACTTGAGCTTTCTCACAATGCCTTTTCTCACAAGAAATTACAGAAAGATAAACATAGAAAAGTACATCACAATCTGTAAAACATGAAGGAGATTGACTTCATCAGCAGCCTCTTTGCTATGTGCAAAACCAGATTCGCAAACCTCAGATGCAGTTCTTCAATATTGGCCGAATGCTTCTTTGAAAGAAAGCATTATCCAAGTAGAGGAACTTCCTAACAGAACACTGTTCTCACACTCTGGTTTTTTCTCCTTGTTTTCTGAATGAACAGCAAGCTTCTTTTATCTCCTTGCATGTTGCTTGGTTCTTCCTCCAAGGTCAATACCTTGAGCCTTGAGCTTCACTAAGCCACAGATTTACTTTTTCACCTTAATCCTCAGAGAAGAAACTTTTCCTCTGACTTCCTTATTTTGACCGAAAGCCACAAAACAGTAACCATGGAAATTTTCTCATGGTCAACCAAATTTGAACCATAGAAATGCAACTTGGTCCCCAAGAATCTCTTGTGACCGTGGATTTGTAGCAGTGAAGAACAGAGATCAACTTTCCCTTGAATGCCATTTTCGGATAGTGCAGAGAGTTGGGAAGAAGGGATGAAGATCTGATGCATGCAAGATGAGATGGATTACCTTTAACCTAAGCTTGATTTGGATTAGATTTTCTGCTTTAGCTTCTGTGCTTCAAGCTTAGATTTTCTCTTTCTTCCTTCTTTGGTTACTAGCTTATGGAGGAAGCTTTTCTTCTCTTTCTCTTTCTTACTTTTCTGAAGTCTTGATTTGACTTGATTAGAGAGGAGAGGAACGTTGCTTTGGTTGGAGCAAGATGGTGGGAAATTGAAAAACAATTTCATGCTTGGATTGGGTTCTTCTCTACTTCAGCCCGTTGGTGCCTTGCTATGCTTCTTTGATGAATTTTGTTAGAAATGAATGACTTGGGCTTGCCTTTATTCACACTTGCCATTCAGCCCATTTGCCTTGTTTTATTTTCCATTCAAATTGGGCTGTAAATCAGATTTTGGCCTGCAACATATAATAAATAATTAGCAACATATACTTATTAATTAAACAACTCTAATTATTTATTTTGCCAAAAATAATGTTTGTCATTACTAATTAATTTTGTTAATTTCTTAACTCAACACTCTTGATCTTCCTCCTCCTCTTCATTAAGACCTTCCATTTTTCTCTTTGTAATTCCTCTGGTTCCTTTCACCTTCTCTGTATCTTCATCTTCGAAGAGCACTCCAGCTTTGTTACACAATCTCAGGATCGTGCTTGGGTGCCCAAGCCTACCCGATTTGTATGTGTCTTCAGCCATCTCCTGGATACTGTCTGCTATGAGTTGGGCAAGGTCGATTTCCCCCCCATGTAGGATGCAGTATGTCAGGAAAGCTCTCTTGATTATGACTGATGAGGTATTCGCAGTGGGGAGTATTGATCCCCTTACCACCTCATACCACCCATTTGCCTCAGGTCTGAGATCAAATCTCTTCAGACAACTCGGGGTTCCCTTTGAGTCTCTTTCACAATCTCTTCCTTCAATACTAAACCCCTCCAATATTTTATCAGGGTCATTATCACCACGCAGTCTGTCTTCATAGCTAAGCTCATCGTAAGTTATGGTTCTCAGCTTTAGAGCTCTTGTGATTGATGGTGGACTAAAGTCCACCTCAACACCTCTGACATAACTTTTGTATGATGGGCTGTCTTTGTTCTCCTTAACAGCATTGGCGTAAAACTCCCTTATCATCACAGCACTAATATCAGTGAGGGGACGGCATAGAAGATCCCATCTTCTTTCCTTGGTGATTTGTCGCATAATGGGATATTCTCCCTCCCTCAGTTTGAATCCCATTTCAGGAATGATAAGCTTTGTTTTCATGAGTCTATTGTATCTTGCTTCATGAAATTGGGATTTGAACCTCTTTGTGTCATAGGATGGAGGTTCTGTCACCATTGGTTCCTTTTCTGGTCTTCTTCTTGAACTTGAAGGAGCCATTGAATATGTGTGCAAATGAGAAATAAGTAGGGTTGTGTTTGGAGTGATTTGCGGTCTTATTGTAAAGAGAAGGAAGAAATTGTGTGCTTTGAGTGAGAGTGGCTTGTATGAAAGTATTCTTCATGATGTGTTGGAGGCTATTTATGGACAAGGTTTCCTCGTTTCCCAACCAGACCACAAGAGAGGAGTGGATTCGGTTATGGTAATAAAAGGTGAGGATTGAGTTGAATAATGTAGAAGACTTATGAAATGAATGGCCTGCATGTATTGTTGAAGCTTGACGAGGATTCTCTTCTTATTGGCTGCATGCCTTTTCGGTGTCCAATGGTGCATGCATGCATATTTTACTTTCCAAGGGGCACGCTTCACTAGGCACATGTGACCACTTCTCATTTGGCTTGTCATAGCTGTGGTCCTTCCTTTCTTGTCCTTTTCTCAATTTTCTTTTTTCCTATCAAATCAAAGCAACAAAATGGTGGGGTTCAGGACAAAATTCAGTAATGTAGTGATGCATACTCAGCCTATTTATTATGTTTCTAAGTCATGGAAGATCAATTGTATCCCTTACTTAGTGAACCAAGGTTTGGTGAACACCAAACTTGTTGTTTGCTAAAGGGTCAGTGTCAAAAGTGAGCACTTTGTCACAATTGATACCTTCCTCATGAGTTTTAATTTATTTTCTAACATTAATTCCTAAAATGAAGCAATGTATGATTCATCTATGCATGACTTTGATTTCATGAACACAAATTGATCCTTCTGAAAATTGGTATATGTGCAGACACCAAACTTAATGTTTGGTCATATACTTCATGGAAATGACTAAGCATATGATCTAAGAATGCTTGAAAAGATGATTTTTTGTGTGCTGCAAGGCACACCAAACTTAGAAGCTTGGCATGTATTTCAAAATAATGTATGCATCTTTCAAACATGTCTAATAAGATTCAAAGTCATGCTAAGGTGATCATAATTTATTAATTTAAAAAACAAGCATAATCTTAAATCATGGGTTGCCTCCCATGGAGCGCTCTTTTATTGTCATTAGCTTGATAGTGAATCCCTCTTTTATGGTGGTTGATGACTGTAGTGTCTCAGCTTGTCCCCCCTGACTGTGAGCTTCTTCCTTGTTCCTTGGTGTTCAATTTCGGCATGCTCTAGTGAGAGTATTTTGCTAACAGTATAGTAGTCATCAGCTTGTTGGTTTGCCCCCAGTTGTTGGTAGATCAATTGTACCTCATCTCCCTTAGAGAGCCCCTCTGTTGGAATCTTTTTGTTCTTCCACCCCTTCTTAGTTTTTTTGTTTTTCTTCCTTCTTTTTACTGATGCTTCTTCTGTAACAGTAGGTTTCACTTGGGGATTCCTCTTCTTGATGACTGACACCTCCATGTCTTCTTGAGTTTCTACATTTCTCTGCACAGATTCTTTCTCTTCTTGCCATGCTGTATTGTTTACTTCTTGCTTTGGGAGGTAGCTGCTGATTGTCTTGTTTATTCGTTCCTTCCACTGTAAGTTTTCCTTGTTAGTTTCCATGCAGTCTTCTTTTCCATCGATGGACTTTATTTCTGAGAATACATTCAGGGTGATACTCTCCTCATGCAGTCTGAAGGTCAACTCACCTTTCTCTACGTCTATAATGGCCCTGGCAGTGGACAAGAATGGTCTTCCCAGAATGATTGAATCACCGTCATCTTCATTTGAATCTAAGACCACAAAATCAGCAGGAAAGATGAATTTGTCTACTTTAACTAGAAGATTCTCAATCACACCCCTTGGACATACTACTGACTTGTCCACCAATTCTAAAGACATCTGTACTGGTTTCACTTCTTTTATGTACAGCTTTTTCACTAGAGAGGAAGGCATCAGATTAATACTAGCCCCTAAGTCACACATTGCCTTATTGATGGTCATACTACCAATGGCACAAGGTAAAAAGAAACTACCAGGATCTTCGAGTTTAGGGGGAAGTCCCTTCTGAATTAATGCTCTGCATTCTTCAGTGAGCAGTATCGTTTCATTTTCTTGCCAGCTTCTCTTCTTGTTAATCAACTCCATCAAAAAGTTGGCGTATAAGGGCATTTGCTCCAGTGCCTCAGCTAAGGGGATATTTATCTCCAACTTCTTAAAAGTTTCAAGGAATATTGGGAAGTGTTGGTCCTTAGTTTCCTTGTTGAACCGTTGGAGATATGGTAGTGGAAGTGTGAAGTTAGCTTCCTGCCTGTGGTCCTTAGTTGGCTCTTCAATTACTTCCTTTCCCTTTCTTGAAATTCTTGGCTGTTCTTCCTTTTCTTGAGCCTGCTCTGAAGTTTGCTTGTTTGCTGTTGCATCATCATCATTGGCTTCCTCTTTTCCACCCTGCTTCTTTTCATTTTCCTTTGACTTCTTGGTTGCTTCTTCATTTTTCACCAAGATCTTACCACTCCTCAGTTGTATGGCTTTGCATTCCTCCTTTGGATTCGGGATGGTGTCACTTGGGAGTGAGCTTGCTGGTCTCTCCACGGAAAGTTGCTTAGAAATCTGTCCAATTTGCCTCTCTATATTTTTCATGGAAGCCTCCTGATTCTTTGTTGTCATCTCTTGGTGCCTCATTAGTTTATCCATTAATATCTCTAAATTGGTAATCCTCTGAGAGTCTTGTGAAGTTGGTTGATTATGGGGTGTTGAGGGTTGAGGGTATGTGTTTTGGTTGGTGGCTTGGTTATTGGATAGATAATGGTTAGAGTTGGGGTAGGTGTTTTGTGGTTTTCTGTATTTGTTTTGGTTATTGTTTTGTTGGTTGTTGTGGTTTGTGTTTTTCCAACTGCTTTGGTTTGAGTTTCTTTGCCATGGTTGTTGAGTTTGATTTTGATTATCTCCCCATCTGAGGTTGGGATGATTCTTCTAAGAGGGGTTGTAAGTATCACCATAGACTTCAATTGGCCCAGAATTATGGTTGTGCATGTACTAGACTTATTCTTGCTGTTGCTCCTCTTGAGTTTCTTCATTTTACCCCCATGTAGATGATGGTTGGCTTATGTTGACTGCTGCAACTTGGAGGTTATCCATCCTTTTAGGCATTTGCTCAAATTATTGTTGAATTTGCTGTTGCATCATTTTGTTTTGAGCTAGGATTGAGTCCACTCCTTCCAACTCCATCACTCCTTTCCTCTGTGATGGTTGGCGTTGCCTTTGGTGAGAAAAGAAATATTGGTTATTGGCCACCATATCAATGAGATTTTGGGCTTCCTCTGCCGTTTTTATTAGTTGCAAAGAACCTCCTGCTGAATAATCCAAAGCCTCTTGAGATTTTAATGTCAAGCCTTCATAGAAATTCTGCAATCTGTCCCACTCACTGAACATTCCAGGTGGACACTTCCTGATTAGAGTTTTGTATCGTTCCCATGCCTCATACAAGGGTTCAGTATCCATTTGTGTGAATGTTTGTACTTCAGTCTTCAATCTAATAACTCTTTGAGGTGGGTAAAACTTGGCAAGGAACTTGGTTACTAGATCATCCCAATTGTTGATGCTGTCTCTTGGGAAAGATTCCAACCATTGAGTGGCTTTGTCTCTGAGAGAAAATGGAAATAGCAGTAGCTTGTAACTGTCAGGGTGCACACCATTAGTTTTGACAGTGTCACAAATTCTCAAAAAGGTAGACAAGTGTTGGTTAGGGTCTTCAAGTGGTCCTCCTCCATAAGAACAATTGTTTTGAACCAAGGTGATAAGTTGTGGCTTTAATTCAAAGTTATTTGCATTAACATTTGGGGTGAGAATGCTACTCCCACAATGTCTAGGATTTGCAAATGTATAGGAAGCTAAAACTCTTCTCTGAGATGGATTGTTGTTGTTGTTGGCTGTTCCTTTTGGTGGATTTGGTGGATTTGTTAAATGTTCCTCCATATCTTGGAACTCTTCTTCTGAATCCTCTTCTCCAACAATGTTTTTCCCTCTTTCAGCTCTTCTTAATCTTCTGAGGGTTCTTTCGTCTTGTTCACAAAAAGTGGGTATAATTCTCCTTGTACCAGGCATACAACCAAAGCATAAGAATCACAAAACACCAGAAAGGCAATAACACTTCAATCCATTGCTGAAGTGAAATGTTAATTGGCTTAAGCAAAAATTTAAACAGTTAGTGTGTTAGTTAAAAGTTAAAGAAACAGAAAAGAAAAAGTGCTTGATCTATATCTCCAGTTCACTTAATCATTGTCAATCTAATTCAATCCCCGGCAACGGCGCCAAAAACTTGATGTGTGGAAAACGATCCAACACAAAACTCACCGGCAAGTGGACCGGGTCGCATCAAGTAATAATAACTCACATGAGTGAGGTTGATCCCACAGGGATTGAAGGATTGAGCAATTTTAGTTTAGTGGTTGATTTAGTCAAGCGAATCAAGTATTGGTTGAGTGATTTGTATTTGACAGAAACTAAATTGCTTGAAATGTAAAGGGAGAGGGGTAAATTACAAGAAATTAAAGAGCAAAGGAAGTAAATAAGTTGAATCTTAAAGAATAAGTAATATAAATTGCAGAAATTTAGATTGCAAGAAATGTAAATGGCTGAATCTTAAAGTGCAAGAAATGTAAATTGCTTGAATTATAAAAGGAATTGGGAATTGGGATTTCAGGATTTAAATGAGAACAAGTGAATTGCAATTAAACAGAAGAGTAGAAGATGAATTGAAGTAAAGTAGATCTAAACAGAAAAGTAGAAATGCTTGAGAAATTAAAACAGAAACTGACTTGTGCTTAAATTGCAGCAAATTAAAAGAAATTGAAGATCTCAGAAGTGGAAGAGACTAGAAAACAAGTCTAGATCTCAAATCCTTCCTTGATCCAACAAGAACAATTGCAAGAGAAATAAAGAAAAGTAAATTGCAGAATTAAAGAGAAGATGAAGCAGTAAAGTAAACAGAAATGGAAATTCAATTATGCAGAGAAAATAAACAAGAGATCTCAAGGTGAGATTGAAACAGAAGTTCTTCAATTCTTCACCCAAGATCAAAAGCAAGAAAAGTAAAAGAGTGCTCAAGCAAGGACAAGGAAGAAGAGAGATCAATTCTTCTTCCCAATTCTCTAAGATCTCAATTCAAAGTCAAAGCTCAAAATTACAAAAATGGAAATCAAAAGAAAGCCAAAAGTGAAAGTAAAAAAATTCTAGATGTCAAAACTCCTCTCTAAATCAAACTAACACCTATTTATACACTTCCTAATTTAGATCTAAGAATTTGGGTGGGCTTTTAAATTTGGTGAAGAAATGAATTAAATTGGATTTTTAGCGAATTTTGGCCCAAGTGCACCTCCCAGGGGCAAGCTCAGTTGGAAAACCAATCTGAGCGCCCAAATGTTGCCTTCCTTGTGTGATTTTGTGCATCCAGACTTGGCCATGTTGCATTACACTAGAGCTCAGTTGGAATTTTGAACTGAGCTCTAAGTGTGTCAATGTTGTGCACCTCATGGGATCCTGGCCGTGTCAAAGTGCGCATGACAAGCTCCCTTGTGAGCATTTTGTTGCGCTAAAGAGTGGGAGGCTTGGGGAGAGTAGTGCTCAGTTGGGAAAACCAACTGAGCTCTCCTTGGTGGCGCCTTGCTCTTGTCTTCAAGGTCCCAGGTTCAAATCTTGGTGGAGGAAGTCTAAAGCAATTTTCCTTTGGAAAAGTGGGCGCTCCTCCTTGTCTCTTCATGAAGCTCCTTGGTTCGAACCCTCCTGAATGCATCTTGGCTCATTTTTTTGTAAGATAAGTGGCGCTCCTCCCTTGTGTTTCAAAGAGTCCCCAAGTTCGAATCCTAGAGGAAGCATTTTGGCTAATTCTTCATGATTTTTCTTTGTGAGGAACGTTCCTTGCCTCCCTTTGGTCCTTGGTTCGAAACTTGGTGGCTTCCTCCCTTGGAATTTCATCTTGAATTAATTTTGAGAAGTCCCCGATAAAGCTCACTTAGTGAACTGAGCTTTATGTTGTTTCCTTGCTTTCTTTAGTGCTCAGTTAACTAATTGAACTGACCTTGGTGCCTTGCTTTCACCCATTTGTCCTTGTGAAGCTCAGTTTGCTTTATCAACTTAGCTTTCCTTCTTCCTTGCTGTTGCTAAGCTTTTCTTCTCTTGGGCACGCTTTTTGCTTCCTTTGGAAACATTTCTTATTTCCTTTGAGCACACTCCTTAAGCCACGCTTTTCTTATTTTTTTCTTTCTTCACCTACAAGTAATCAAAACAACCAATCAAAGTATCACCAAATTCACAAGGTTTAAAGTTCATTCATAATTCAATTAATTTTAGCTTAAACCTCATGATTTTGTATCAATTAAAGGGTGGTTGATTGATTCAAGGAAACCATGTAATTCCACTCTAAATTACTTACTTACAATGCAAGAAAGTGTATAAAACCTAACAAAAACAAAGAAAAAGACTAGTGAAACTAGGTTAAGATGACTTGTCATCAATAGACTTTCTATCCTAGTCGTTAATCATAATAATACTTAACAAGAATTTATCTTATTTCGTCATCCCCAATGTTGGAAGAAGGTGTAAATTATCTTCCATTAGAGAAAGTCAAACAAGACTAGTTAACCTCAATCCAAATGTCCTAATCAACTCACAAATAGAATTAGCAAGAGATTAGAGTCAATGGAAATCATATTAACTAACATCTCTAGATCACCAACATTAGTTGGGTATTCATGACTCAAGATTACCTAATTACTCTTTCCAAGCTAAGAATGCTCAAAGTCTACTCTAAAGCCCAACCAAGCATTTTGTCAAACACTTGGTGGGTACAATTGGAAAGCATGGTAAAAGTGCAAGAATAATAAATCTACCAACTACCAATTGCAAGAAAAGTAAATTCACAACTCAAATCAATAATTAAAAAGAGACATCAACATCAAATTGCATTAAATGTAAACCAAATCTAACATGAGTATTCATAAACATGAAAGAAGCATAAAAGTAAAATTAACACTACAAACTAAGATGAGATTGAACCTAGATATAGGAGAGATTAACCTAATCTAATTCTAGAGAGAAGAGGGAGCTTCTCTCTCTAGAAACTAACCTACATGATGCTATACTACCAAAAAATTGCTCTCTCCATACCCATGCTTGAATTCTGCATGAAATAGCATTCAAAATAAGTTGGGTTGGGCCCAAAGTGCTTCAGAAATCGCCCCCAGCGATTTCATCTTTAGTGGGCCATGTGCAACATCGGCGCGCACACGTACAGTGCGTGTGTGTGCCCCTAAACACGAAGAAACTATGGCAAATTTTATATCATTTTGAAGCCTCAGATGTTAGCTTTCCAACGCAACTAGAACCGTCTCATTTGAACCTCTGCAGCTCAAGTTATGGTCGATTGAGTGCAAAGAGGTCGGGCTTGACAGTTTTTCGGTTCCTTCATTTCTTCACGAGTTCTCCCACATTGCATGCTTTTCTCCTCACTTCTTCCATCCAATACTTGCCTTCTAAACCTAAAATTACTTAACAAAAATATCAAGGTATCGAATGGAATTAAAGTGTATTAAATTTAGCTATTTTAAGGCCTAAAAAGCATGTTTTCACATTTAAGCACAAATCAAGGGAGAATTCCAAAACCATGCTATTTCATTGAATAAATGTGAGAAAAGTTGATAAAATCCCCCAAATTAAGCACAAGATAAACCACAAAATCGGGGTTTATCATCGGTCCCTTCTAAGTTATTTCTAGTAATCCTCTCTTTTAGGGCTGGCCAAGCCTCTTTCTAGGGATTACTTTTTATAACTTTTGTTGTTGTAGTTGACTGGTCCAACTTCTTTATGTCGGTCCGTCTTTAAGTTATTTCTAGCAATCCATTTTTATTGAGGCCTCGTCAGGTCTCTTCCTATGGATTACTTTTTGATAACTTCTTGCATTATTCTATTTTTGCCGTTTTTCATCTTGCCAATTTTGTAGAAATTGGGTTTGATCCATGCTTGGTCGACCTTTGATGAATTCAGTTTTCATCCTTGTTGATCTTTATCGTGATGGAGCAGTGAGTTTGGTTTTCACTTTTTGCCGATCTGTAGCTTTATAATCGGGCGATGAATTTTTTGCGTTTCAGATTAATGTGTCTTGATAAAGAAGATTTGTAGAAAATATGAAAAAACTTTATTCAAAATAGAAAATATGCAAACATATACATGTGGGTGTTTACTCTTCTAAGTCGGGAAATTTTATAGATCTTGGCTTGGTGCCTCGTTAAAAAACCTTTTCAGGGAAAAGAATGCACCTTGACGTAAGATCTTTATTACCTCTAACTATAATACCTTCTTAGGTTGCAGGCATGCCACGACCTTGGTAGCTCTCGCCCTTCTAGTTCGGACACCCTGTAGTAGCCTTTTCCCAGTACCTCTGTGACTCGGTACGATCCTTTCCAGTTAGCTGCTAGCTTCCCCTCTCCCGGTCGACTTGTTCCGATATCATTTCGGATTAGGATGAGGTCGTTGTTGGCAAAGCTTCGCTGTACTACCTTTCTGATTGTATCTTGAGGCCATTCAACGTTTTAACACCTCTTCCTTGATCCGAGCTCTTTCTCAGATTTCTGGTAGTAGGTCGATTGATGAGCGGATATTTTATACGCTTTTTGGGGATAATTTCATATAGTTTAGAGTATGTTTTAGCTAGTTTTTAGTCTATTTTTATTAGTTTTTAGGAAAAATTCATATTTCTGGACTTTACTATGAGTTGTGTGTTTTTCTGTAATTTCAGGTATTTTTCTGGCTGAAATTGAAGGAGCTGAGCAAAAATCTGATTTAGGCTGAAAAAGGACTGCTGATGCTGTTGGATTCTGACCTCCCTGCACTCAAAGTGGCTTTTCTGGAGTTACAGAACTCGAAATGGCATGCTTCCAATTGGGTTGGAAAGTAGACATCCAGGGCTTTCCAGCAATATATAATAGTCCATACTTTGCACAAGGATAGACGACGTAAACTGGCGTTCAACGCCAGTTCTCTGCCCAATTCTGGCGTCCAGCGCCAGAAAAGGATCAAAAGCTGGAGTTGAACGCCCAAACTGGCATAAAAACTGGCGTTCAACTCCACAAATGGCCTCTGCACGTGAATTGCTTAAGTCTCAGCCCAGCACACACCAAGTGGGCCCCAGAAGTGGATCTCTGCATCATCCATCATAGTCTACTCATATTTTGTAACCCTAGGCTACTAGTTTAGTATTTAAACAACTTTTAGAGACTTATTTTGTATCTCATGACATTTTAGATCAAAACTTTGTATTCTCTGACGGCATGAGTCTCTAAACCCCATTGTTGGGGGTGAGGAGCTCTGCTGTGTCTTGATGAATTAATGCAAGTATTTCTGTTTTCCATTCAAACACGCTTGTTCCTATCTAAGATGTTCATTCACGCTTAACTGTGATGGAGGTGATGATCTGTGACACTCATCACCTTCCTCAAATCATGAACGTGTGCCTGACAACCACCTCCGTTCTATATACGATTGAATGAGTATCTCTTAGATTCCTTAATCAGAATCTCCGTGGTATAAGCTAGAACTGATGGCGGCATTCATGAGAATCCGGAAAGTCTAAACCTTGTCTGTGGTATTCCGAGTAGGATTCAAGGATTGAATGACTGTGACGAGCTTCAAACTCCTGAAGGCTAGGCGTTAGTGACAGACGCAAAAGGATAGTAAATCCTATTCCAACCGGATCGAGAACCAACCGGTGATTAGCCGTGCTGTGACAGAGCGCGTGAGCGTAGTTTTCACTGGAAGGATGAAAGGTAGCCATTGACAACGGCGATCCACCAACACACAGCTTGCCATAGGAGGACGTGCGTGCGTGAATCAGAAGACAGAGGAAAGTAGAGATTCAGAAGACAAAGCATCTCCAAAACTCCAACATATTTTCCATTACTGCACAACAAGTAACCTTTAATTTATGCTCTCTTGGTTATTCGCAATTCAACTGATAAACATAATTGACTTCCTGACTAAGATTTACAAGATAACCATAGATTGCTTCAAACCAACAATCTCCGTGGGATTCGACCCTTACTCACGTGAGGTATTACTTAGACAACCCAGTGCACTTGCTGGTTAGTGGTACGCGTTGTGAAAAGTGTGATTCACAATTCGTGCACCAAGTTTTTGGCGCCGTTGCCGGGGATTGTTCGTGTTTGAACAACTGACGGATTATTTTGTTGCTTAGATTAGAAAAAAAATTCTCTTTTTTTGGTTTAGAGTCTTTTATTATTTATCCCTTGTTAAAACACTTTAAATTTATAGCTCAGTTAGTTAGAACGTGGTGTTTATGTTCATGGTAATTGGCTATCATATTTTTAAAACCTTCTTCAAAAATCATTTTTCTATTAAATCCTGTGCCAAACTTTAAGTTTGGTGTTTTCTTGTTGATTTTTCTTAAAATTTTTGAAAATTTCCATAACTCATTTGGCTAGAGCGTTAATCTGTGTTCTTGGTAATTGGGTTAGAGTCTTTTATATTCTTTTCAAAACCTTCTTTTTCATAAATAATATTTTCTCTATTAAATTTTGTGCCAAACTTTAAGTTTGGTGTTTTCCTGTTGATTTCCTTTGATTTTCGAAAATTTTGGTTTGGTCTTGATCTTAAAATTTTTAAGTTTGGTGTTCCTTGGTGTTTTCTCTCCAAATTTTTCGAAAACAAGGAGCACTAGATCTAAAAATTTTAAATCTTGTGCTATCCTATTATTTTTCTCTTTCCTCACTAAATTCAAAAATATCTTTTCTCTCTACTTTCAAAACAAATTTTCGAAAATTAAATAAAAAAAAATTTTCAGATTTTTTTTTAAAAATTTAAAATCTTTTCCAAATCATATCTTTTTCAAAACTTCCTAACCACTTTCTCTCTCCTCATTTTTTCGAAAATCTTCACCTATTTTTATTTATTTTATTTTAATTTATTTTATTTTCGAAAAAAAAATAATAAATAAATAAAATAAAATAAATAAAAAGGTAAATCAATCCAAGTTATATCCCTTTATCCATCATGGACATAAGTGGAAATGAACAGTCCAGGAGGACTCTGGGGTCATATTCTAACCCCTCTACTGCTTCATATGGGAGTAGCATCTGCATACCCTCCATTGGAGTTAGTAGCTTTGAGTTGAATCCTCAGCTCATTATCATGGTGCAGCAAAGTTGTCAGTATTCCGGTCTTCCACAGGAAGAACCTACAGAGTTTCTGGCACAATTTTTACAAATTGCTGACACAGTGCATGATAAGGAAATAGATCAGGATGTCTACAAACTATTACTGTTTCCATTTGCTGTAAAAGATCAAGCTAAAAGGTGGTTAAATAACCAACCTAAGGCCAGCATAAGAACATGGAAACAGCTGACAGAAAAATTCCTGAATCAGTATTTTCCTCCAAAAATGATGACACAGCTAAGGCTGGACATCCAAGGCTTTAAACAAGGAGATAATGAATCTCTTTATGATGCCTGGGAGAGATACAGAGAGATGCTACGAAAATGCCCCTCTGAAATGTTTTCAGAGTGGGTTCAGTTAGACATCTTCTACTATGGGCTTGCAGAAGGAGCTCAGATGTCTCTAGATTACTCAGCTGGTGGATCTATCCATATGAGAAAGACAATTGAAGAGGCTCAAGAGCTCATTGATACAGTTGCCAAGAATCAGCATCTGTACCTAAGCAGCAACCCTTCCATGAATGAAGAGGTTAAAACAGTAACTGCTGAATTCAGTACTGTAAAACAAGCTGCTGAATTCAATCAGCAATTGGATTTTCTAACAAAGTAGCTAGCTAAATTCAAGGACAGGCTACAGGAGACAAGGATAGCTAATATACATATGGACAAACAGTTTAAGCAAACAAAGCAGCAGCTATCAAGGCAAATAGCAGAAGAATGCCAAGCAGTTCAATTAAGAAGTGGGAAAACATTAAATACCCCACCTCAAGGCATCAAAAATTCAAGAAATGAGCAACCCACCAAAGATTCACCTGAGGACAGTAAGAGCCCTGGGAAAAATAATTCTGGTGCTAAAACGCCAGAAAATAGGTGGAAGGCTGGCGCTGAACGCCTAGACCATGCCCAAAACTGGCGTTCAACGCTAGAAACAAGGCAGAATTGGCGTTCAACGCCAGAAATGGGCATGAATTTGGCGTTGAACGCCCAAATGGGGCAGAATCCAGCGTTGAACGCCCAAAATGGGCACATTTCTGGCGTTCAGGCGCCAGGAACAGACAGTGAGTTGGCGTCTAACGTCACTCCAGCTTCTGACTCTGGCACTCAGTTGCCAGTGAGGGATCAGACACACACAAGTGCTGATAACAACCCCTCTAAAAAGGCTTCTTTAACCACTAAGGTTGAGGAATATAAAGCCAAGATACCTTATCCTCAAAAACTCCGGAAAGAAGAGCAGGATAAGCAATTTGCTCGCTTTGCAGATTATCTAAGGACTCTTGAAATAAAGATTCCATTTGCAGAGGCACTTGAGCAAATACCTTCTTATGCCAAGTTCATGAAAGAGATCTTGAGTCATAAAAAGGAGTGGAGAGAAACAGAAAGAGTTCTCCTCACTGAAGAATGCAGTGCAGTCATCCTGAAAAGCTTTCCTGAAAAGCTTAAAGACCCTGGGAGTTTTCTGATACCATGCATACTAGAAGGTGATTGCACCAAGACAGCTTTATGCGATCTTGGGGCAAGCATCAACCTAATACCTGCATCCACTATCAGAAAGCTTGGTTTAACTGAAGAAGTTAAACCAACCCGGATATGTCTCCAACTTGCTGATGGTTCCACTAAATACCCATCAGGCGTGATTGAAGACATGATTGTCAGAGTTGGGCCATTCGCCTTTCCCACTGACTTTGTTGTGCTGGAAATGGAGGAGCACAAGAGTGCTACTCTCATTCTAGGAAGACCCTTCCTAGCAACTGGACGATCCCTCATTGACGTCGAACAGGGGGAAATAACCCTGAGAGTCAATGATGATGAGTTCAAGTTGAACGCTGTCAAAGCCATGCAGCATCCAGACACATCAACAGACTGCATGAAAGTTGATCTCATTGATTCTTTGGTAGAAGAGATCAACATGGCTGAGAGTCTCGAATCAGAGTTGGAAGACATCTTTAAAGATGTTCAGCCTGATTTGGAGGATTCAGAGGACATGAAAGAGCCTCTGAACTTTCTTCTGAAAGAGGAAAAACCTCCTAAACCCAAACTCAAGCCACTACCACCATCCTTGAAATATGCATTTCTGGGAGAAGGTGACACTTTTCTAGTGATCATAAGCTCTACTTTAAATTCACAGGAAGAGGAAGCACTTATTCAAGTGCTAAGGACACACAAGACAGCTCTTGGGTGGTCCATAGGAGACCTTAAGGGCATAAGCCCAGCTAGATGCATGCACAAAATCTTATTGGAGGATAATGCCAAACTAGTGGTTCAACCACAGAGGCGGTTAAATCCAGCCATGAAGGAAGTGGTGCAGAAAGAGGTCACCAAATTACTGGAGGCTGGGATTATTTATCCCATTTCTGATAGCCCCTGGGTGAGCCCTGTTCAAGTCGTCCCAAAAAAGGGAGGCATGACAGTGATTCATAATGAAAAAAAATGAACTGGTTCCTACAAGAACAGTTACAGGGTGGCGCATGTGTATTGACTACAGAAGGCTCAATACAGCCACCAGAAAGGATCATTTTCCTTTACCATTCATAGACCAGATGCTAGAAAGACTAGCAGGTCATGATTATTACTGCTTTTTGGATGGCTATTCAGGCTATAACCAGATTGCAGTGGATCCCCAGGATCAAGAGAAAACAGCATTCACATGTCCATCTGGAGTGTTTGCTTATAGAAGGATGCCCTTTGGGCTATGTAATGCGCCTGCAACCTTCCAGAGATGCATGCTCTCTATTTTCTCTGACATGGTGGAAAAATTTCTGGAAGTCTTCATGGATGACTTCTCAGTATATGGAGACTCATTCAGCTCTTGTCTTGATCACCTGAAACTTGTTCTGAAAAGATGCCAAGAAACCAACCTAGTTTTAAACTGGGAAAAGTGTCACTTCATGGTGACTGAAGGAATTTTTCTTGGGCATAAAATCTCAAACAAGGGAATAGAGGTGGATCAAACAAAAATAGACGTAATTGAAAAATTACCACCACCTGCCAATGTTAAGGCAATCAGAAGCTTTCTGGGGCATGCAGGATTCTATAGGAGGTTTATAAAGGATTTTTCAAAAATCGCAAAACCTCTAAGCAATCTGCTAGCTGCTGACACGTCATTTGTGTTTGACACAGAGTGCCTGCATGCGTTTGAAACGCTGAAAGCTAAGCTGGTCACAGCACCAGTCATTTCTACACCAGACTGGACATTACCATTTGAGCTAATGTGTGATGCCAGTGATCATGCCATTGGTGCAGTATTGGGATAGAGGCATGACAAGCTTCTGCATGTCATTTATTATGCCAGTCGCGTTCTAAATGTTGCCCAGAAAAATTACACAACCACAGAAAAAGAACTACTTGCAGTGGTTTACGCCATTGACAAGTTCAGATCATACTTAGTAGGATCAAAAGTGATTGTGTATACTGACCATGCTGCTCTTAAATATCTACTCACAAAGCAGGATTCAAAACCCAGGCTCATCAGATGGGTATTGCTTCTGCAAGAGTTTGATATAGAAATAAGAGACAAAAAAGGGACAGAGAACCAAGTGGCTGATCATCTGTCCCGGATAGAGCCAGTGGAAGGGACGTCCCTCCCTTCTCTTGAGATCTCTGAGACGTTTCCTGATGAGCATTTATTCGCCATTCAGGAAGCACCATGGTTTGCCGATATTGCAAACTATAAAGTTGCAAGGTTCATACCCAAGGAGTACAACAGGATACAAAAGAAGAAATTAATTACTGATGCAAAGTACTACTTGTGGGATGAACCTTATCTCTTTAAGAGATGTGCAGACAGAATTATCCGTAGGTGTGTGCCTAGAGAAGAAACACAGAGGATCCTGTGGCATTGCCATGGATCTCAATATGGAGGCCATTTCGGAGGTGAGCGAACAGCCACCAAGGTCCTCCAATGTGGCTTCTATTGGCCCACACTCTATAAAGATTCCCGAGAGTTTGTACGTAATTGTGACAGTTGCCAAAGAGCTGGTAATCTGCCTCATGGTTACGCCATGCCTCAACAAGGAATCTTGGAAATTGAGTTGTTTGACGTATGGGGAATTGACTTCATGAGACCTTTCCCACCATCATATTCAAACACTTATATTCTGGTGGCAGTTGACTATGTATCAAAATGGGTTGAGGCTATTGCCACACCCACCAATAATACTAAAACAGTGCTGAAGTTCCTCCAGAAACATATCTTTAGCAGGTTTGGTGTCCCTAGAGTGTTAATCAGTGATGGGGGCACTCACTTCTGCAATAAACAGCTTTACTCTGCCATGGTTCGGTATGGAATTCGCCACAAGGTGGCCACTCCATATCATCCACAAACCAATGGGCAAGCTGAAGTCTCTAACAGAGAATTAAAGAGAATCCTGGAACGGACAGTAAATACCCGTAGAAAGGATTGGGCACGGAGCTTGGATGATGCTCTGTGGGCTTACAGAACAGCATTCAAGACCCCTATAGGGACCTCTCCATACCAACTCGTGTATGGTAAGGCATGTCACCTGCCCGTGGAACTGGAACATAAGGCCTACTGGGCAACCAGATTCCTAAACTTTGATGCCAAATTAGCAGGAGAAAAACGATTGCTCCAGCTAAATGAGCTAGAGGAATTCAGATTCACAGCTTTCGAAAATGCCAAGCTTTATAAAGAAAAATAAAAAAAATGGCATGACAGAAAGCTGTCATCTAGAATCTTTGAACCAGGACAGAAGGTTCTGTTGTTTAACTCTAGACTCAGGCTATTCCCCGGGAAACTGAAATCCCGGTGGAGGGGACCATACGTGATTACAAGTGTATCACCATATGGTTATGTGGAGCTTCAAGATATTGATTCTGATAAGACGTTCATTGTCAATGGACAGAGAATCAAGCATTATCTAGAAGGCAACATTGAGCAAGAATGCTCAAGGCTGAAGCTAGATTAAAAGCTCAGCAAGGTCCAGCTAAGGACATTAAAGAAGCGCTTGTTGGGAGGCAACCCAATTTTTATTTACTTTCATGGTTTTTCATGTTTTATTAGGTTCATGATCATGTGGAGTCACAAAACAAATAGTAAAAATTGAAAACGGAATAAAAAAAAATAGCAGAAGAAAAATCACACCCTGGAGGAAGCACCTGTCTGGCGTTCAACGCCAGAACAGAGCATGGTTCTGGCGCTGAACGCCCAAAATGGGCAACATCCTGGCGCTGAACGCCCAGAACAAGCATGGTTCTGGCGTTCAACGCCAGAAATGGCTAGTAAATGGGCGTTGAACGCCCAAAATGGGCACCAACCTGGCGCTGAACGCCCAGAGTTGTGTGCAAGGGCATTTTGCATGCCCAAATTGGTGCAGGGTTGTAAATGCCTTGACACCTCAAGATCTGTGGACCTTACAGGATCATTTCAAGATCTGTGGACCCCACAGGATCCCCACCTTCCCTCCTCATAATCCTAGTTTTTTCTTTCCACATCTTCTTTTTCATCTATTCCCTCTTCTTTTGCTTGAGGGCGAGCAACATTCTAAGTTTGGTGTGGTAAAACAATTATATGAAGGATCTATAGCTCAGTGGTAGAACATGTGGCTGCAAATCAAGGGATACCTCAGGGGATGCATTTCCCTCCACATAATTATTGGAAGCAAATGAGGATAGAAATACCAAAAATCACTAGGAATCAAGCCACAAAGGCAAGGAAGAGACATAAAAGAGCTCAAGAACATCATTGGTGCCTCAAGAAGGAAATGCCATCATCACTAAAGTGGACTCGTTCCTTGTTCTTACTTTCTCTGTTTTTCGTTTTCTCTATGTTAAGTGCTTATCTATGTTTGTGTCTTCATTACATGATCATTAGTAGTAATTAGTATCTAGTTTGATTTTATCCCCAATTAAGTTATAGTCTAGTTTTCTCATCATCAGCAAACATGAATAAAATAGTAGATCTTTTGAATAAGAGGCAATAAAATTTCGAGTTTTTAATAAGAAAAATTCTAATTAGTAACATGTGGTGGCAACGCTTTCTGTCTTCTGAATGAATGCTTGAACAGTGCATATGTCTTTTGAATTTGTTGTTTAAGACTGTTAAATATATTGGCTCTTGAAAGAATGATGAACATGAGACATGTTATTGATAATCTGAAAAATCATAAAAATGATTCTTGAAGTAAGAAAAAGCAGCAAAGAACAAAGCTTGCAAAAAAAAAAATTTAATTTAGAAAGAAAAAGAAAAAGCAAGCAGAAAAAGCCAAAAGCTCTTAAAACCAAGAGGCAAGAGCAAACAGCCAATAACCCTTAAAACCAAAAGGCAAGGGCAAATAAAAAGGATCCCAAGGCTTTGAGCATCAGTGGATAGGAGGGCCTAAAGGAATAAAATCCTGGTCTAAGCGGCTAAACCAAGCTGTCCCTAACCATGTGCTTGTGGCGTGAAGGTGTCAAGTGAAAACTTGAGACTGAGCGGTTAAAGTCAAGGTCCAAAGCAAAAAGAAGAGTGTGCTTAAGAACTCTGGACACCTCTAATTGGGGACTTTAGCAAAGCTGAGTCACAATCTGAAAAGGTTCACCCAGTTATGTGTCTGTGGCATTTATGTATCCGGTGGTAATACTGGAAAACAAAGTGCTTAGGGCCACAGCCAAGACTCATAAAGAAGCTGTGTTCAAGAATCATCACACTGAACTAGGAGAATCAATAGCACTATCTAAATTCTGAGTTCCTATAGATGCCAATCACTCTGAGCTTCAATGGATAAAGTGAGATGCCAAAACTGTTCGGAAGCAAAAAGCTACTAGCCCCGCTCATCTAATTAGAATCTGAGCTTCATGCAAAAAAAACTCTGAGATATTATTGCTTCTCAACCTATTAGTCTTCTATTTTATTTGTCTAGTTGCTTGAGGACAAGCAACAGTTTAAGTTTGGTGTTGTGATGAGCGGATATTTTATACGCTTTTTGGGGATAATTTCATATAGTTTTGAGTATGTTTTAGTTAGTTTTTAGTCTATTTTTATTAGTTTTTAGGAAAAATTCATATTTCTGGACTTTACTATGAGTTGTGTGTTTTTCTGTAATTTCAGGTATTTTTCTGGCTGAAATTGAAGGAGCTGAGCAAAAATCTGATTTAGGCTGAAAAAGGACTGCTGATGCTGTTGGATTCTGACCTCCCTGCACTCAAAGTGGATTTTCTGGAGTTACAGAACTCGAAATGGAATGCTTCCAATTGCGTTGGAAAGTACACATTCAGGGCTTTCCAGCAATATATAATAGTCCATACTTTGCATAAGGATAGACGACGTAAACTGGCGTTCAACGCCAGTTCTCTGCCCAATTCTGGCGTCCAGCGCCAGAAAAGGATCAAAAGCTGGAGTTGAACGCCCAAACTGGCATAAAAACTGGCGTTCAACTCCACAAATGGCCTCTGCACGTGAATTGCTTAAGTCTCAGCCCAGCACACACCAAGTGGGCCCCAGAAGTGGATCTCTGCATCATCCATCATAGTCTACTCATATTTTGTAACCCTAGGCTACTAGTTTAGTATTTAAACAACTTTTAGAGACTTATTTTGTATCTCATGACATTTTAGATCAAAACTTTGTATTCTCTGACGGCATGAGTCTCTAAACCCCATTGTTGGGGGTGAGGAGCTCTGCTGTGTCTTGATGAATTAATGCAAGTATTTCTGTTTTCCATTCAAACACGCTTGTTCCTATCTAAGATGTTCATTCGCGCTTAACTGTGATGGAGGTGATGATCTGTGACACTCATCACCTTCCTCAAATCATGAACGTGTGCCTGACAACCACCTCCGTTCTATATACGATTGAATGAGTATCTCTTAGATTCCTTAATCAGAATCTCCGTGGTATAAGTTAGAACTGATGGCGGCATTCATGAGAATCCGGAAAGTCTAAACCTTGTCTGTGGTATTCCGAGTAGGATTCAAGGATTGAATGACTGTGACGAGCTTCAAACTCCTGAAGGCTGGGCGTTAGTGACAGACGCAAAAGGATAGTAAATCCTATTCCAACCGGATCGAGAACCAACCGGTGATTAGCCGTGCTGTGACAGAGCGCGTGAGCGTAGTTTTCACTGGAAGGATGGAAGGTAGCCATTGACAACGGTGATCCACCAACACACAGCTTGCCATAGGAGGACGTGCGTGCGTGAATCAGAAGACAGAGGAAAGTAGAGATTCAGAAGACAAAGCATCTCCAAAACTCCAACATATTCTCCATTACTGCACAACAAGTAACCTTTAATTTATGCTCTCTTGGTTATTCACAATTCAACTGATAAACATAATTGACTTCCTGACTAAGATTTACAAGATAACCATAGATTGCTTCAAACCAACAATCTCCGTGGGATTCGACCCTTACTCACGTGAGGTATTACTTGGACGACCCAGTGCACTTGCTGGTTAGTGGTACGCGTTGTGAAAAGTGTGATTCACAATTCGTGCACCATCGAGTTATTCTCTTTGAAGTTGGGAGTTGGCCTCTTCACTGTAGTGGATCACTCTGGGCGATCCTTCTTTGACCTCCACTGGGATAATTGCCTCCATTCCGTAAGCTAATCGGAAAGGTGATTCCTTTGTGATGGAGTGTGGAGTTGTCCGATATGCCCATAGGACTTGTGGGAGCTCTTCAGCCCAGGCTCCCTTCGCGTCCTGTAATCTTCGTTTTAACCCAGCTAGTATGACTTTGTTGGCAGCTTCTGCTTGTCCATTAGCCTGGGGGTGTTCTACGGATGTGAATTGTGCTTTATTTTCAAGTTGGCCACCAATTTTCTGAAGCCTGCGTCTGTAAATTGAGTGCCATTGTCTGTGGTGATGGAGTATGGAACCCCAAACCTTGTGACAATGTTTCTATATAGGAATTTTCTACTTTGAGTAGTGGCGTTAGCTAGAGGCTCTGCCTCAATCCACTTTGTAAAGTAATCTACCCCAATGATGAGGAACTTGACATGTCCTGATCCTTGGGGGAAGGGCCCAAGGAGGTCGAGTCCCCATTTTGCGAATGGCCAGGGTGAGGTTACACTGATAAGTTCCTTTGGTGGGGCGATGTGGAAATTAGCGTGTTTCTGACATGGTGGACATGTCTTTACGAACTCTGTTGCTTCCTTTTGTAAAGTTGGCCAATATAATCCAGCTCGGAGTACTTTTTTGGTGAGAGCTTGTGCTCCGAGATGGTTGCCACAAATGCCACTGTGTATTTCTTCTAAAACTTCCTTTGTGTTGGAAGTCGGTACAATTTTAACAGTGGTGTTGAAATCCCTTTCTTGTATAGAGTATTGTTTATGATGGTGTAGTATTGTGCCTCCTGTTTTAACCTCTTTGCCTCTTTTTTATCTGCAGGGAGTATTTCTATTTTGAGGTAGTTAATTGTGGGAGTCATCCATCCTTGATCCAGACCGGTTATGGTTAGGATATTTTCTACTTCCAAAATTGACGGGTTCTGCAGTATCTCCTGAATGAGGCTTCTATTGTTGCCCCCTGGTTTGGTGCTTGCTAGTTTTGAGTGTGCATCAGCTCGAGCATTCTGTTCCCTGGTTTCGTCCAAGTACTTCTTCATGGTGGGATCCTTGGCTTGGTAGCTCCCTGCTATTTGCGAGGTGACTACTTGTGAGTCGCTGAAGATGATAAGCTTTTGAGCTTCGACCTCCTTAGCCAGCTTCAAACCAACTACTAATACCTCATATTCAGCCTGATTGTTTGAGGCAGGGAACTTGAACTTAAGGGAGAGTTCGATTTGGGTTCCCTGATTGCTTTCTAATATTACGCCTGCCCCACTCTCGATTTTGTTCGAGGAGCCGTCTACGTAGAGATTCCATTCTGTAGGGATTTCCGGGGTGTTAGTAAACTCTGCAATGAAGTCGGCCAGGTACTGTGATTTGATGGTTGTCCACGCTTCATATTGAATGTCGAATTTAGACAACTCGACTGCCCATTGTAAGATTCTTCCTGCCAAATCTGTTTTCTGCAAAATGCCTTTTATGGGCTGGCTGGTCCAAACCTTGATGATGTGGGCTTGATAATATGGGCGAAGTTGTCGAGATGATAGTATGAGAGCATAGGCAAATTTTTCTATTTTTTGGTAGTTCAGTTCGGACCTGTTCCGAGGGTTACCTGAAACTGTAGGTCGATCTTGGACGAGATCTTCTGTGCTGATCGGAGATGATGCGTCCGGCTGTGAATGGAGGCCGGAGCTATTGCATCTGACTTGTTGAGCTTGGCTGCACTGTTGATCCTTCGTCACTAGAGGGTGGGGGGTACTTGCAAGGAACTCCGATGCTTAAGTTAGCAAGGGTATTATGCATGTTTTTAATAGAATCAGAGTATGAGTTATACCTAGGTGCTCCAGTGTATTTATAATGGTGTGAAGTGACCTTTTTAGATAAGATAAGTTAGTTGTCTTATCTTATCTTTATCTTTGAGTGAGGTCATCTTATCTTCAAGGGAACCGCCCTTATCTCTGTAGGCTTGGGCTGCCTTTGGATTTAGGTTTTCTTTCTTTATCTGGGCCCTTTACTGGGCTTTCCTAAAAATTTGGCTGAGCTCTTTGAGAAGAGGTCGGATAGTCTGACCTGAAGAGGTCGGTCGCTTTGTCGATAAAACATCCCGGGTCGGATAGCTTGACCCAAGGTGTGAACAGTGCCGCTGCTCGAGCTCAGTCTTTCTTTCTGAGGTCGAGTCTTAGTTTTTAAGACTTCGGTCCTTCTCGGGTGAAGCCAAAATCGAGCATTTTGTCGACTTTATCTTTTCAGAGTTCTCATTTTTTGAATACGAAACGTTTTTGTTCATACCCTGGGTCGAGTTACCCGACCCGGGATGATTGGCGACAAAGCGACCGACCTCTTCAGGTCAGACTACCCGACCTCTTCTAAAGAGCTTGGCCAAATCGACAGGAAATCCCAATAAAGGGCCCAAATAGAGGAACACGACCCAAATCTAAAGTCAATCCCAGCCTATAGAGATAAAGGCGGTTCCCTTAAAAATAAGCTGACTTCATCCTAAACAGGATAAGATAAGATAAGATAAGATAACTAAACTTATCTTATCAGAAAGGTCAGCCCCCACTACTATAAATACACTGGAGCACCCAGGTATAACTCATACTCTGATTCTACAATAAACCTGCTTAATACCCATGCTAACTTTAGCATCGGAGTCTCTTGTAGGTACCCCCCACCTTCCGGTGACGAAGGATCAGCAGTACAGCCAATCCAACAAATCGGACGCACCTGCTCCGAATGTCATCCACCGACCGGACACGTCGGCTCCGACCAGTACAGAAGATCTCGTCCGAGATCGACCTCCAATTTCAGGTAACCCTCGAAACATTAGCGCCGTTGCCGGGGACCTGGAAGTCATCCCAACACCATGGCAGACGGCCATGACAATGACCACAATTCAGATCTGGAAAAAAGAACACCGCACAAGAACACGGACACCACGCTAAAGGATACTCCAGAATCCAACGGAGACAAAGACTCATCAAATCCAGGGATAATAGACGCACTTCAAGACCGTTTAAAGCAACTCGAGAAAGAAACTCAACAACAACGAGAGGTCGGAAAGGATCTACAAAGAGAGATACGGTGACGTCGAGAATTGGAAGACAAGTTACAGCAATTAGAAGCTGATCTCAAATTAAAAGCCCCTCGGGTCACTCCTGAGGAAAGCTCACGCAAAGAACAGGATCCATTCACCAAGGAAATTATGAAAACCAAAATTCCAAAAGACTTCAAACTCCCGGATATGATTTTGTACGATGGCACCACCGATCCCAACCATCATCTCAGCGATTTCAGAAGCGGAATGTACCTTACCGATGCCTCAGTTACCGTTCGCTGCAAAGCCTTTCCAACAACCCTCACGAAGACGGCGATCAGATGGTTCGACAGCTTACCTCCCAAGTCCATCTCAAACTTCGACGATCTGGCCGAAAAGTTTCTCGCCAGATTCTCCATCCAGAAAGATAAAGCTAAACACGCCCCCAGTCTACTAGGGATCAAGCAAGGAGATCGGGAGAGCCTCCGCAGCTACATGGAAAGATTCAACAAAATATGCATGGACATACAAAGCTTACCCACAAAAGGCCGCCATCATGGGACTTATCAACGGCCTACGAGAGGGACCTTTCAGCCAGTCTATATCAAAAAAGTACCCGACCTCCTTAGACGAAGTGCAGGAACGGGCAGAAAAATACATCAACATGGAAGAAAACGCTCGGTTAAGAGAGACCTCAAAATCGGGGGCCTCCTACCGTGACAAAGACAAGGAATCTAAACGAAAAGAAGACCGACAAGGGGAGAAAATTAAAAAATACCATAATTATACTCCCCTCAGAGTATCCCTAGTCGAAATATACAAAGAAGTCTGCCATACAGAAAAAATTCCCCCAGCAAGGCCCCTCAAAGGAAAAAGGGGAGGAGGAAATCGGAAGGAATATTGTGAATATCATAGGGTCAAAGGACACGCCACCAACGAATGCTTCGACTTAAAAAATATCATAGAAAAATTAGTAAAGGAAGAAAAATTAGATCGATTCTTGGCCACTCGAGATGATGATCAAAGAAAAAGACGAAGGGATGGAGATACCGAGCGAACAGAACGATCACCTCGGACACCAAAAAGACATGTCCACATGATACATGGCGGATTCGCAGCAGGAGGGATCTCCAAATCTTCCCGCAAAAGGTATCTCAAAGAAGTATATCATGTCGAAGGAGAGGAGGAAGCACTCAACATCCCAGCGATAACATTCACTAAGGAGGACGCGTCCAGCATCATGCAAATAATCCTTTCATGCAAAAATTTGTTTGTCACAAGTACAAACCCCTAAAATCTATAAACCGAAGTATTTAAACCTCGGGTTGTCTCTCAAAGGACTTGCAGGGTAGTGTTCTTGTTATTGGTTATGGACTTGTTTATTTTGGGGTTTTGGATGAGGAATGTGAATAGTAAATGGTAGGAAAACTTTATTCACAAAATGGTCTTGGCAAGGTTTGGTTGTCAAGGGTCTTCATCATTATCACTAGCCACAAGTATGGTAGTTGCAAGGATTAATCCCACTTAGTCATCCTTAAATCGATTAACAAAGGAAAGTCAAGTGAGTTATATCAATCCTAGTCCATAAGTCCTAGCTTTCCACTAATTGGATTAATGAAGGCTAGAGTTAATGGCTATCAACTATCAATCAATTGGACACTAGTGACTCAAGAAATCCTAAGTTACCTTCTCAAGCCAAGAACATAAAACTCTACTCTAAAATCCAACCAAGCATTTAATCAAACACTTGGAAGGCACAAAAGAAAAGTATAGTCAATCACAACAAGAATGAATTCCAACTACAATTGAATGTAAAGAATTAACAACAACAATCAAGGAAATCACAATTATCATGAATTACCTCAAATTGCATTATTGAAAGAAAATAAAGAGAACAAGAGTATCTCAATTACAAAACCTAGAAACAAAATAAGAGAAATTACAACAAGAGAATAGGGATAGAGAGAAGAACCAAAGTGTAGCAATCATCAATTGAAGGTAGAAGTAGAAGGAGACTTGAATTAAACCTAGAACTATGAGATCCTAATCTAACCCTAATTCCTAATCCTAATTCTAGAGAGAAGAGAGAGCTTCTCTCTCTAACTCTAACTACTTCTAAAACTAAACTATGACTAGTGATTAAAGTCCCTTGATCCCTCTTTAATTCTTGGCTTAAATAGCATCAGAAATGAGTTGGATTGGGCCCACAAGGCTTCTAAAATCGCTGGCCACGTGTTGCATTAAGTGAGTCATGTGCCACCAACGGCGCGTCCGCGTACCGTGCGCGTGCGCGCCCCTATGCGCGATGCAACTATGGCAAATCTTATATCATTTCGAAGCCCCGGATGTTAGCTTTCCAACCCAACTGGAACCGCATCATTTGGACCTCTGTAGCTCAAGTTATGGTCAATTAAGTGCGAAGAGGTCGGCTTGACAGCTTTCCGGTTCTTTCATTTCTTCATGAGTTCTCCACCTTTTCATGCTTCTTTCTTCATTCCCTTGATCCAATCTTTGCCTTCTAAATCTAAAATCACTTAGCAAACATATCAAGGCATCTAATGGAATCAAGGAGAATTAAATTTAGCTATTTTAAGACCTAAAAAGCATGTTTTCACTCTTAAGCACAATTAAAGGAGAATATACAAAACCATGCTATTTCATTGAATAAATGTGGGTATAAGGTGATAAAATCCCCTAAATTCACTACAAGATAAACCGTCAAATTGGGGTTTGTCAACCTCCCCACACTTAAACCAAGCATGTCCTCATGCTTAAGCCAAGAGAAAGCAAAGGGCATCAACATTTATTCAATGTAACCTATCTATATGCATCCTATCTACATGAATGCAACTAGATGCAAAATGGTTGTACCTACTTGGTTAAAAATAAATCAATCCTCCAAGTCATTCATGCACAAGTAGGGTCAAGATCATATAACGATTCATGAATCCTACCAATTCAAATATAAAAATTGAAGTTCAAATAGACTTGCAAGAAGAACGCTCGTGAAAGCCGGGAATCAAGGAATTGAGCATCGAACCCTCACCGGAAGTGTTTGCACTCTAGTCACTCGGTGTTTGGGGTTGATTCCCTCAATTCTCCCTTAATCATGCTTTCCAAGATTTGTTTTTCTTCTAACAATCAACAATTATTCAATGCATGCATACATGTATCATGAGGTCTTTTCTTTAGGTTGTAATGGGGCTAGGGTCAAGGTAGGATCATATATGGCTAGTGGACTTAGGATTTGAATCTTTGATTAACTTAAACTTTCCCACCTAACCTATATAATGACCAATACAATTAAGTACTAATCTAACTACCCATTCCTCACTTTTTCACATACTCATGCATTTTCTTTTCATTTCACAACACTTATGCATTGGTTCTTATTGAGCTTCACTTTGGGACATTTTGTCCCCTTTATTGCTCTTCTTTTTTTCTTTCTTTTTCTATATACATTTTTTTCTTTTCTTTTCTTTTTTTCTTTTTCACTTTTATTTCTTTTTCTTTTCATTTTTTTTCTTTTTCTTTCAAACTATACACAAGAACATCAATGTATAAGGTCTATACATTTAATCAATACATGAGTATGTACCAATTCCCCAATATAAAAATACAAAACACAAACACCCTTTTATCCCAACCAATGTCCCAAAGTTTTCCCACTCTTGGATGACACTCACACTCACTAGCCTAAGCCAATCAAAGATCCAAAGAAAGGACATTCATTGTTTTCCGCTTTAAGGCTTGTAATGTGCTAAAATAAGAACAAGTGGGTTAAGCGTAGGCTCAAAATCGGCTAACAAAGGAGAGTAAAAGGTAAGGCTATTTGGATAAGTGAGCTAATGAAATGATGGCCTCAATCATATAAATGCATGAATACAAGGAATAATGGGACATATAGATTCAAACAAATCAAAGATTACAATCATAGAAAGAGAACAATTACACACAAGAAGGAAAATAAGTGGTTATAAGATGTAACCACACCATTAGGCTCAAATCTCACAAGCTTGTGTTCTTAGCTCAAAACCATGTTCCAAAATAAATTCTTTCAAGCAAGTTCAACAAAAATTTTCAAATTGGTAGGGTGCCCTAAAAACAGTTTTCTTGGAAAAGAAATCATCACCATAACCAAGTAGTCCTAACACAAAAAAAATGCTCAAATATGTACAAATTTTAACTATCATGCAACCTATCATGCAATGCAACAACTAATCTAACAACGACAAAAATTAAAAATTGGTGTTGAAAGGAAATTGTTACCCATGGAGATCGGTCGGACGACCTCCCCACACTTAGAAATTTGCACCGTCCTCGGTGCATGCAAAGAAGAGCAAGGTGGGCGGGTTTCTACAATTGATGAGCTCCTTCAAAAGGTTGTGCGGGTGAACTTATTTGTTGCCCCATTTGAAAGCGTTTCCGTTTCCTCCTTTCTTGGTGGCCAGCCTAAAAGGAGAGAAAAAGAAAGAAAATTAAGCCTACAGAAAAGATATCAAAGTAAATAGAACATAGGCGGGGGCTAATGCCAAATAAGAGTATGATTCTCTACTACATGGTAGCTACAACATGTGAGTGAGAAATCAATATAAGCAAAAGGCATATCAACTGATACTTGATGCAAGAGTAAAGTTAAAGTATGAAGAGTGTGTTGAGCATCATGATCAAATAAGAATTGACACAAACAAGATTAGTGATACGCATGAAAGCATTTGATTCTATCCTAACCCAATGATGAAGCGGTACAAGAAAAAAAAAACAAAGGGTAATGAATTAGGAAGGACTAAAGCACTAATCTTGTGTGTTGACAAATATTACAATTAATGTAACAAGTCATGAAGCACCAAAACAAATGCAAGAAATTCTCAACAATTTAGTGAGAGAATTCAACACCATTATTAAACTGAGAAATTTAGAAAATAAAATGAGAACGAATAGAATTAAAATGCAAAGAATAAAAGTATGCAAATGTAATAGACAAAAGGAAATGGAAGAAGAGAAAAAAAATTTTTTCTTATAATTTTAATTTTTTTTTTTAGTATTTTATTTATTTATTATATTTGTTTTTTATTCAAAAAAAAAAATTTTCTTTTTTTTTTTTTTAATTTATATTAAAAGAGAAAAGAAAAAAAAATCTTTCAAGAGAGGAAGAAGAAAAAAAAAATGAGAAAGAAAGAAGAAGAGAAGAGGAAAGAAGGAGAAAGGAGGGAGGAGAAAAGCAGGGTGCAAATCCGCGCGCGCGCGCACAGCGCGCTTACGCGTGGATGCAGCAGGGACAATCCGCGCGCGCGCGCACAGCGCGCTTACGCGTGGATGCAGCAGGGACATTCCGCGCGCGCGCGCACAGCGCGCTTACGCGTGGATGAGCTTGTGCTCCAAGCACAATGCTGGCACAACGCGCGCACAACTCTCTAGTTTTTGTACTAGAAGTTGCAGAAGTGCAATCCGCGCGTGCGCGCACAGCGTGCTAGCGCGCCGATGCCCCATTTTTTTTTTTTTTTTTACCCAAAAAGCAGAAAAAATGCCCAAGAGCTCCCTATAATGTCCAAAACTCTTCTTTATTCAATCAAATATCAAACAACTCATAAAAAATGCAATTTGATTTTAGGATTTATTCATCTACTACTAATGAATACAACATACTAACAACCAATCTTTACGAACAAATCAATATGAAATGAAAATCTACCTACAATGGCAACTCAAATCACTTATTAAACAAAACTAAAAGAGGAAGGAAAGAGTTTACCATGGTGGGGTGTCTCCCACCTAGCACTTTTAGTTTAAGTCCTTAAGTTGGACATTTGAGGGGCTCATTGTCATGGTGGCTTATGTTTGTACTCATCCTTGAATCTTCAAGGATCTTTGCCTCTCAATTGGTTGACAGAATATCCAACCGTCTTCACCAAGCTTGGGCAAAGTTCAACCCAAGATATGAATCCCCATAGTTGGTCTTCATCTAGCAAGCCGGGGTCCCATATCTTATCTTCGCACCCGTCTTCAATTTGATCCTCACACTTCTTCCTTCCGGGTGGTAGACATATGGAATTCTCTTTAATATACCAAGCCTTCCTTTGAGACCCATGCAAAGTGGTATTCTTCTAATCATCGTTCCTATGCCTTGAAACCTTGACCTCAATGAGCCTAATTCCTAACTTGCAACCACTACACAATTCTCTTTTTCCCTTAAGTCCACAAAGAGCTCTAAGTTGTCCATTATTTTCAATCAAACCATATTCAAGTGGGAAATTAAAGTCTAGAGATAGAGATTTTACCCACTTAAATATTGTATTGGATGGTAACTTGGGAAGGGAGACCTCCCCACACTTAGACAATGCAAGGTCTACTTCCTTGTGCTCTTCTTTGTGTATTTCCACCTCTTTGCGAGCTTCCTTGATTTCAACCTTTCCCCTTTTATCACATAGCTTGGTGTTGTCTTCAAGAACCTTGATTTCTTGCCTAATGGGAGGTGGTTCAATTTTGGATAGAAATTCATTGATGAATAAATCCATTTCTTGGTCAACCTCTTCATATTCTTCAATTTCGATATACACCATGCCAACGTTTTCCTCTTGGTAGCTCTCTTTCTCATTGCTCACCAAGGGTATGGGAGGTTGTGCACACTCTTTTATACTTTCAACTCCATGTCCAATGGGAGAGGATTCCATTGTAGAGAGAAATTCATCCATGATTGAATCCATCTCTTGATAAGCCTCTTCCAAGTCTCCAACGGTGATATGCCTTGGAGGTTGCGCACCCTCCTCAGCATCAATATCAAGCTTCTTGGAAGAGTGCTCCATGATGCTACATTCCCTTGGACTTTCAACATCTCCTAAATCTTCAACCACCTCTTCCTTTTCTTCAATGATCATAGGCTCCTCTAGTTGCTCCAATACAAAATTTGACTCCTCTTTCTCCACCGAATTTTCCAATTTCCTCTTCATACTTTGCTCTTCTTTTGACTTTTCACATGTGGTCACGGAAGTACCTTGAGTATTCAAGCATTGGTGGGCTAAAGTGTGCACCACCTTGGTCAAATTGGTCACAAACTCAAGTGTATCCCGCTTCATGGCTTCTTGTCCTTGGAGTAACAAAGTGAGAGGATCGTCTATTGAGGCTTGGGGTGAATAGGAAGGTTCATTATTTTGGAGAGAGAGTTCATAGTAGGAAGGTGGTTCTTCTTGGTAAGGGTATGGAGATGGTGAGGGTTGAGGTGGTTCATGGTAGTAATCTTGATAGGGTTGTGGTGGTTCTAAAGGTTCTTGCTCATAATGGCCATAAGAATATGGTATGGGTGATTGGTTATATGATGGATATGGATCATAGGGTGGTGTTTGGTATGAGAGGGCTTGTGAGAATGGTTGAGGTTCATGTTGAGGGTGAGAGTCATAGGCATATGGTGGTGGTTGATTGTCATAAAAGGAGTCACCATAGCCATTGAATTGACATACATTAGGATGAGAATTATACCTATAAGTGTCCGAAGGTTGATGCCAATAGGAGTGATCAATTCCTTGAGGCTCCTCCCATCTTGGAGTGTTCCATCCTTGGTACATGTTATCATTGAAGTTCACATTCCCTACAACACAATTAGAGCCAAACTCAAAGCCAAAGTGAGAATTCATTATGGAAAAACAAAATAAAACTAACAAAATCTAGTAAACAAGCAAAAGACAAACTATTTACACTATTCACATATGTACAATAACCAATAACATAACACCATTGCAAATCCCCGGCAACGGCGCCATTTTGACGAATGGATTTTTGACGGTTTAGAATTTCACAAATGAAATCTCGTTGAAGTATAGTTTCTAAACCAACAATAATCCTTTCATGCAAAAATTTGTTTGTCACAAGTACAAACCCCTAAAATCTATAAACCGAAGTATTTAAACCTCGGGTCGTCTCTCAAAGGACTTGCAGGGTAGTGTTCTTGTTATTGGTTATGGACTTGTTTATTTTGGGGTTTTGGATGAGGAATGTGAATAGTAAATGGTAGGAAAACTTTATTCACAAAATGGTCTTGGCAAGGTTTGGTTGTCAAGGGTCTTCATCATTATCACTAGCCACAAGTATGGTAGTTGCAAGGATTAATCCCACTTTGTCATCCTTAAATCGATTAACAAAGGAAAGTCAAGTGAGTTATATCAATCCTAGTCCATAAGTCCTAGCTTTCCACTAATTGGATTAATGAAGGCTAGAGTTAATGGCTATCAACTATCAATCAATTGGACACTAGTGACTCAAGAAATCCTAAGTTACCTTCTCAAGCCAAGAACATAAAACTCTACTCTAAAATCCAACCAAGCATTTAATCAAACACTTGGAAGGCACAAAAGAAAAGTATAGTCAATCACAACAAGAATGAATTCCAACTACAATTGAATGTAAAGAATTAACAACAACAATCAAGGAAATCACAATTATCATGAATTACCTCAAATTGCATTATTGAAAGAAAATAAAGAGAACAAGAGTATCTCAATTACAAAACCTAGAAACAAAATAAGAGAAATTACAACAAGAGAATAGGGATAGAGAGAAGAACCAAAGTGTAGCAATCATCAATTGAAGGTAGAAGTAGAAGGAGACTTGAATTAAACCTAGAACTATGAGATCCTAATCTAACCCTAATTCCTAATCCTAATTCTAGAGAGAAGAGAGAGCTTCTCTCTCTAACTCTAACTACTTCTAAAACTAAACTATGACTAGTGATTAAAGTCCCCTTGATCCCTCTTTAATTCTTGGCTTAAATAGCATCAGAAATGAGTTGGATTGGGCCCACAAGGCTTCTAAAATCGCTGGCCACGTGTTGCATTAAGTGAGTCATGTGCCACCAACGGCGCGTCCGCGTACCGTGCACGTGCGCGCCCCTATGCGCGATGCAACTATGGCAAATCTCATATCATTTCGAAGCCCCGGATGTTAGCTTTCCAACCCAACTGGAACCGCATCATTTGGACCTCTGTAGCTCAAGTTATGGTCAATTAAGTGCGAAGAGGTCGGCTTGACAGCTTTCCGGTTCTTTCATTTCTTCATGAGTTCTCCACCTTTTCATGCTTCTTTCTTCATTCCCTTGATCCAATCTTTGCCTTCTAAATCTAAAATCACTTAGCAAACATATCAAGTCATCTAATGGAATCAAGGAGAATTAAATTTAGCTATTTTAAGACCTAAAAAGCATGTTTTCACTCTTAAGCACAATTAAAGGAGAATATACAAAACCATGCTATTTCATTGAATAAATGTGGGTATAAGGTGATAAAATCCCCTAAATTCAATACAAGATAAACCGTCAAATTGGGGTTTGTCACCAGTTTACTGCCAGCTTTCCTTCTCCAGGTCGAGTTGTGCCGATATCATTTCGGATTAGGACGAGGTCATTCTCAGCAAATCCTCGCGGCACTACCCTTTGATTGTATCTCGAGGCCATTCGACATTTTAATGCCTCTTCCCTGATCCGAGCTCTTTTTTGGACTTCTGGGAGTAGGTCGAGTTCTTCCCTTTGAAGCTGGGAGTTGGCCTCTTCATTATAGTGGATCACTCTAGGCGACCCTTCTTCAATTTCCATTGGGATCATTGCCTCCATTCCGTACGCTAATCGGAAGGGTGATTCCTTTGTGGTGGGATACGGCGTTGTTTGATATGCCCATAGGACTTGTGGGAGTTCCTCAGCCCAGGCTCCCTTTGTGTCCTGTAATCTCCGTTTTAACCCAGCCAATATGACTTTGTTGGCAGCTTCGGCTTGTCCATTGGCTTGGGGATGTTCTACGGAAGTGAATTGGTGTTTTATGTTCAAATCGGCCATTAATTTTCTGAAGCCTGCATCCGTGAATTAGGTGCCATTGTCTGTGGTGATGGAGTATGGAGTCCCGAACCTCGTGACAATGTTCCTATATAGGAATTTTCGACTTCTTTGAGCAGTGGCGTTAGCTAGAGGTTCTGCCTCGACCCACTTTTTGAAATAGTCTACCCCTACTATGAGGAATTTAACTTGTCCCGATCCTTGTGGAAAGGGTCCGAGAAGGTCGAGTCCCCATTTTGCGAATGGCCAAGGTGAGATCACGCTGATGAGTTCCTCTGGCGGGGCGATGTGAAAGTTGGCATGTTTCTGGTATGGCGGTGATGCCAGGGCATTTTGGCCAGTTTCACTGACCTTTTCTTTACTGTTTTAGGGTAGTTTCATGCATTTTCTTAGTTAATAAGCAAGTTTTGGGTAGATAATCACTTACATCTTGATTCAAGCAAACATTGTGAATTTCATGTGATTTTATGAGAATTATGCATGAATTAAATGACAAATTGGATAATGCATGTCTCATAACTTGGGTTAGAGCTTTGATGCACTTTATTTGCTTGATTTCAGGACAAAGGAAGCAAGGAAGAGCCACATTAGCAGCCACATTAATATAATTAACGTGACCACTAACGTGGAATGGGAATAAACTTGCAACATTAATGAGAAAAGTGATTGCCAATAACGCCTTCGAAACTATCATGGCCCACATTAATTGCCACATTAACTACATTAACGTGGTAGTTAACGTGGAGAGAAAGGGAGCTCCAGCGTTAGTGGTAAAAGTGAATACCACTAACGCTCCAAATTGGAAATTAGCCACGTTAAGAGTCACGTTAACTCAGTTAACGTGAACTCTAACGTGGAAAGGGAAGACAATGCCAATGTTAGTGACACTCACCTTTGTCACTAACGTTGGACTAAGCCCAACTGGCCACGTTAAGAGTCACGTTAACTACGTTAACGTGAACTCTAACGTGGGGGGAGCAAGGAATCGCCAACGTTAATGGCACTCACCGTTGTCACTAACGTTGGACCAAGCCACTATGAGCCACGTTAGTTGCCACGTTAATTGCATAAACGTGGAAGCTAATGTGGAGGAAAGAAATGATGAGCCAACGTTAGTGACACTCACCTTTGTCACTAACGTTGGAGATGGCAGTCACTACCACGTTAGTGGCTACGTTAAGACAATTAACGTGAGGCACTAACGTGAGAAGGGGCGTTTGGAGCGTTAGTGACAAAGGTAAGTGTCACTAACGCTCTCGAGGCTAAGGCATGCCCACGTTAAGAGCCACGTTAGTTATACTAACGTGGACTCTAAGTCTCTAACGTGAGAAAAGGGGGGCTAAGAGAAACGTTATTGGCAAAGGTGAAAGCCAATAACGCTTGCGATGGACCAAGAGGCAATGTTAGTGGTCACGTTAGTGCCACTAACGTTGAAGTTAACGTGAACTATCTTGGGCTAGGAACGTTAGTGAAAAAGGTGATTGTCACTAACGTTCTCGAACCCACATTTTCACTTAACGTTAATGCCACTAACGTCCTAGCTAAAGTCCATGCCTATTTCACACTTTCTCTGCAAGTAAAGCTGAGCCCACTGAAGATTCCAAACTGCTTCAACTCAAGATCCAAAGGCACATATCTAAAGACTTGAAGAGCAAACTAGAAGATCAGAAGAGTAGTATATATAGGAGTAGTTATGAACTAGAGAAGAGAGCTTAGAGCATTGGGAGAACTACTCTCTGTATAATTTTACTTTCTCTGCACTTTTAATTTTACTTTGAGAATGTATTTTCCATCTTTGTTTTCCATTCCCAGATCTATGAACAACTAAACCCCTTTCATTGGGTTAGGGAGCTCTGTTGTAATTTGATGGATCAATAATAGTTTTCATTATTCTTCTTCTTTCTTTTCTCTTGATTTTACTAGAAAGCTTTCAATCTTCATCCAATTGGGTAGTTGTCTTGGAAAAGAAGCTATTCATACTTGGATCTCTTCGGAACCTTGGAAGAGGAATGAAGAGATCATTGATGAGCGGATAATTTATATGCTTTTTGGCATTATTTTTACATAGTTTTTAGTATGATTTAGTTAGTTTTTAGTATATTTTTATTAGTTTTTAAATAAAATTCACATTTTTGGACTTTACTATGAGTTTGTGTGTTTTTCTGTGATTTCAGGTATTTTCTGGCTGAAATTGAGGGACTTGAGTAAAAATCAGATTCAGAGGTTGAAGAAGGACTGCAGATGCTGCTAGATTCTGACCTCTCTGCACTCAAAGTGGATTTTCTGGAGCTACAAAACTCCAAATGGTGCGCTCTCAATTGCGTTGGAAAGTAGACATCTAGGGCTTTCCAGAAATATATAATAGTCCATATTTTGCCCAAGTTTAGAAGACGCAAATTGGCGTTCAACGCCAGTTCCATGCTGCATTCTGGAGTTAAACACCAGAAACAGGTTGCAAAGTGGAATTAAACGCCAGAAATATGTTACAAACTGGCGTTCAACTCCAAGAGAAGCCTCTACACGTGTAAAGCTCAATGCTCGGCCCAAGCACACACCACGTGGGCTCCAGAAGTGAATTTCTGCATCATTTACTCATTTATGTAAACCCTATTAACTAGTTTAGTATAAATAGGAATTTTTACTATTGTATTTACATCTTCGGATAATTTTAAGTCTTGGTTACTCCGGTTCCCCTCTGGGGCTGAGACCAATGAACTCCATTATCACTTATATATTTTCAACGGTAGAGTTTCTACACACCATAGATTAAGGTGTGGAGCTCTACTGTTCCTCACGAATTAATACAAAGTACTATTTTTTTCTATTCAATTCAAGTTTATTCTGATTCTAAAATATTCATTCGCACTTCAATATGAATGTGATGATCATGAAAGTCATCATCATTCCCACCCTATGAACGCGTACCTGACAACCACTTTCGTTCTACCTTAGATTGAATGAATATCTCTGAGATTCCTTAATCAGAATCTTCGTGGTATAAGTTAGAATCTATGGACGACCATTCTTGAGATCCGGAAAGTCTAAACCTTGTCTGTGGTATTCCGAGTAGGATCTGGGAAGGGATGGCTGCGACGAGCTTCAAACTCGCGAGTGCTAGGCGTAGTAACAGACGCAAAAGGATCAATGGATCCTATTCCAGTATGATCGAGAACCGACAGATGATTATCCATGCAGTGACAGCGCATTGGACCATTTTCACTGAGAGGACAAGATGTAGCCATTGACAACGGTGATGCCTAACAAACCGCTTGCCATAGAAAGGAGTATGAATGATTGGATGAAGACAATAGGAAAGTAGAGGTTCAGGACGAACGAACGCATCTCTATACGCTTATCTGAAATTCTCACCAATGAATTACATAAGTATCACTATCTTTATTTTATATTTTATTTATCTTTAAATTATTAAATATCCATAATCAATTGAATTCGCCTGACTGAGATTTGCAAGATGACCATAGCTTTCTTCAAGCCGACAATCTCCGTGGGATCGACCCTTACTCACGTAAGGTTTATTACTTGGACGACCCAGTGCACTTGCTGGTTAGTTGTGCGAAGTTGTGATAAAAAACTAAGATCATGAACGTGCGTATTGAGTTTTTAGCGCCGTTACCAAGGAATGGAACCGTCACGATTTCTGCGCACCAATCATGATAGAAATGCTTTCTCATGTTGGACCAAATTGGGGTTTGGATGGATATAGTGACATATAATCCTACCAACATTTTGATTTGGGAATACATGTGGTATAATCGGTGACCACACTTCATCTCTTCTCATGAGCAATTAGACCAAGGAATTGGCTATTGATCAAGATTTGAGAGATTGAATTACCAAGGAATTGGAATTCAATCACTTAAGATTGCCAAGGAGATCAATGAATGCATTGATTGAGGAAGAGATGAAAATGAACTTGATCCGGAGAATACAACATCTCCTGAGCCCAATGAACTTCCCATTTTTGATCTTACCCATTCTCTTTACTTTCTGCCATATACTTTTATGTTCATCTTCCCCATTCCCTATTTAAGATTCTGCAATTTACTTTCCGTCATTTACATTTAATCCTTTTATTTCCAGTAATTACATTTCCTGCCATTTACTTTCCTCCATTTAAATTCCCACGATTCTCTAATCAAATTCTGCTTAGCTCAACTAGAACATTCCTCCAATTAAAGTTGCTTGACCAATTAATCCCTGTGGGATTCGACCTCACTCTATTATGAGTTTTTACTTGACGACAATTTGGTATACTTGCCGAGGGAAAATTGTTGAGAGACAAGTTTCCGTGCATCAAGTTTATGGCGCCGTTGCTGGGGATTGATTTTGTATCAACAATGATTAAATTGGTGGATAACTAGATTGAGCATTTTTCCTTTGTTTGATTTAAATTCTGTTTGAGTAATTTACTTTCAGTTTTACTTATTTTCTTCCCTTTACCCCTACCCGTTTTTGGTGTTCTCGTATTTGTTACAATTCAGTTCACTAACCCACTAACTATTTGATATAATGCATCACTCACACTAACAGCATTTTTTTTACAAGAATACTTTCTATCTCCCTTTTTGCTTTGGCCTTGTTGGTTGTATGACAGGTAGAAGAAGCGGGGCTTCAACTTCCTTTGATTCTGAACCTGAGAGGACCTTCCTTAGACTAAGGAGGGAAGCAAGAGGAAAGAGAATTGTTGGTGCTGAGGAAGAGGAGGAGTATTTTGAACCAAACATGGATGAGAATATGGAGAACCATCATGAAGAAAAGGCTCACAACCATGGCAGAGAAGGTCCAGTGTATCATGCTGGACAAGAAAGAAGAGTTCTAGGCTCTTATATCAATCCAAACCCAGGAAACTGTGGAAGTAGCATCCAAAAGCCAACCATACATGCCAATAACTTTGAACTAAAGCCACAGCTCATCACCCTTATTCAGAACAACTGTTCATTCGGAGGAAGTGTCCAAGAAGACCCCAATCAATATTTAACCACATTCCTGAGGATATGTGACACTGTGAAGTCTAATGGTGTTCATCCTAACACCTATAGACTGCTTCTGTTTCCCTTCTCACTCAAGGACAAAGCATCTAAATGGCTGGAATCCTTCCTGAAGGAGAGTTTAACAACCTGGGAAGATGTGGTGAACAAATTCTTGGCGAGATTTTATCCTCCTCAAAGAATCAACAGGTTGAGAGCTGAGGTACAAACCTTCAGGCAACAAGATGGTGAGACTCTATATGAAGCATGGGAGAGGTTTATGGACTTGACAAGAAGGTGCCCGCCAGATATGTTCAATGAATGGGTGCAGTTACACATTTTCTATGAAGGTCTTTCGTACGAATCAAAGAAGGTAGTAGACCACTCATCTGGGGGATCTCTGAAAAAGAAAAAGATCATTGAAGAAGCCATAGATGTCATTGAGACTGTAGCTGAGAATGACTACTTCTATGCTTCTGAAAGAGGCAACACTAGAGGAGTAATGGAGCTAAACAATGTGGATGCACTGCTGGCCCAGAACAAGCTGATTACCAAGCAGTTGGCTGACCTTACTAAGAAGATGGAGAGGAACCAAGTAGCAGCAATCACCACCTCATCAGCAACCCAAGAAGGAGTGAATGCAGAAGCAGCGGGTGAGCAAGAACAAGCCAACTACATTGGAAACTCACCTAGGCAGACCCATGATCCATACTCCAAAACTTACAATCCTGGTTGGAGGAACCACCCAAACTTTGGGTGAGGAAATCAACAAGATCAAGGCCAAGATCAGAGACGTCACAACCCAAACAATAATGCAGCTCACCAACATTCCACACAGAGATCATATCAGCACCCACCTAACAACACCTCTCAACATCCATATCAAAACCAAAATGGCCATTCTCATCCCTCCAACTCCAACTCACCATCATCCGAAGATAGACTCTCAAGGATTGAGACCCTACTTGAAGGCATATGTAAAGAACTCCAAGAGAACAAGGTGTTCAAGGAGGAGGTGTGAGCTAATATCAAAAACCAGGGAGACACCATTAAGAGGCTAGAATTTCAAGTGGGATACCTCTCTAAGAAGATTCTCAAACCTACTGACAGCTTCCCAAGTGACACAGAGAAAAACCCGAGAGGTGAAGCAAAGAAAGTAAGATAGGAAGACTTCAATATGGTCACTATAAGTGATAAGGGGACTAAGGAAGAGCTGAACAAACCCTTCGAACACTCTGGAGATACTTCAGCAGAGAAACAGGAAGAGGGTCACCAAGAAACCAAAATTACACAGAAGGAGATGCTGAAACTCTATGCACCTTTTCCCCAAAGACTCAAGGGTGGTGTGGCAAAAGAGAATATACTCAAAGTTCCTTGATATGTTTGCATCTCTCCATGTAAACATACCATTCATCAAGGCTCTCCAACAAATGCCCTCGTACATTAAGTATATGAAAGAGCTGCTGACCAGGAAAAGCTCACTCAAAGGAGGGCAAACAATAGTGATGAATAAGGAGTGCAATGCTCTCATTCAACCAGAGTTACCTACAAAAAGGAAGGACCCAGGGAGTTTTCACATCCCCTATGCCATAGGAGAAACAATGTTTGACAAAGGACTCTGTGACCTGGGAGCAAGCATCAACTTAATGCCTTTATCCCTTATGAAGAAGCTGCAGATCAATGAGCTAATGCCCACAGACGTAGTCATCAAGCTGGCTAACAAAACTCAAAAACAAGCAGTAGGAATGGTTGAAAACGTGTTGGTAAAGGTTGGGAACTACTTCCTTCCCACAGACTTTGTCATATTGGAAATGGAAGAGAGTCACCTTCACCAAATCATATATGGAAGACCGTTCCTAGCTACAGCCAGAGCGCTCATAGATGTGGAGCGAGGAGAGCTAATGCTGAGGATACATGATGAACAACTCGCATTCAATGTCTTCAAACCCTCACAAGAAGCAGATCAGGAAAGCAAGGAACAAAGGGGAGAGCATGACAAAGCACTGGTGGAAGAAACAAGCATTGAAGCACAAGCTGTACACCGGAGAATCCCTTTGGTTGATGAACAAGACAGTCAGCAGTTGTCACGGCAAAAGGAAAACCAGGAGGAACCTAAACCACCAGAGTCATATGAGACCAACAACAAAATTTCCTTGGAAAAAGAGGTCACAAAGAGCAGGGCAACATCAAAAGGAACAAAGAAGAAGGCACCAAGGAGGTGGAGGAACAAGAAGATCCCTACAGAGGACTTCTCTCCAGGGGATAAAGTGATCTCAGCTTATTTCCCAGTTATCCCACCTCATCTCCCTACCATCCCATCTCAGCTACCTAAAGTTTTCACCATCAACAGAATTCTCTCCTTAGAACATGTGGAGATCCTTGATGAAGCCAATGGAGATAGATTTACTGCGAAGAGGGAAGATTTGAAGCATTACCAACCACCCTGACAAAGTCAAAATGTCAAGCTAGTGATGCTAAAGAAGCGCTTCATGGGAGGCAACCCATGTTTTATATGCTTTTAAGTAGTTAATAATGTAAGGTTCATGAATTCCAATTCAACTCTGACATATACTTGAATGAATCCTTTTATACAACATATAGTAAAGAACAAGTTTGGTATTCAAGGCACACTAAGAGGACATGAATGCAATTCATATCATGTCACTCTTAGAACCTTGAACAAAACTTTGTACACCACATGGCCACAAACTAAGTTTGGTGTCACCAATGTTGCATACATGGACAATTCAATAGACAGTTGGTTTGCAGTCATGAATAGCACTTAGTTAGTTAGAAACAAAAACTTTAAAAAAGTAGTTATCCCATTTTGTTTTAAATTTTGCCGCCACTTTCCACAATTTCATTAATCACATCCCTTTTATTTTGTAGGAAAATTGATGGGACAATTGAAAGAGGAAGGGTTCGGCCACTTCAAAAGAAGAGGACTATACACGTGTCTTTAATGGGAATGCATTGGGAAATGTTGCCATGCAACATTGAAAGAATGACACGCTTGGAAATCGAACCAACCTCATCATAAAGTTGATGATCCTTGTGATCATCCCATGCTAAACCCCATCCGTTCATCATACACCCACTCCATCAATCCATACCTTTCATCCATTCACCACTTCCCTATATAAGTGGTTCTTATTCCATACTATCTTTCACATTCCAATCTCCATCCTTTACACTTCCCACTTTCGGCACCCAACTTCTTTTACCCCATCAAAGACACACTCCCCACCTTCACATCTCAACTCCTACTCATGGCATCATCGAGCTCCAAGAGGCAAAAGAGGAAGGAACCGGTGGAGAGCATCTCTTTCGATGAAGGGAGATTCAAAACTGCATTCCATGAACTCAAATTTGAACGGATAAAGCTCAAAAAGATAGTGCCTGAGTTAACATTCCAGTTCAACGAGGATGAGTGCCCACAGATTCGAGAGAAGATTGAACAAAGGGGTTGGCAAAGGCTCACGAACCCAGAAGCAAAGATAAATGCAAACATCATCAAAGAGTTCTATGCAAATGTGGTCAGAGAAGACAAAACCAAGGCCCCCACCTTCAAAAGTTATGTGAGAGGAACAGAGGTGGACTTCAGCCCCAATGCCATAACAAGGATTCTTCAGCTAAAATCGCCACATTTTGATGAGCCCAATTATCATGCAAGAATAAGTAATGGCCCCGACAATGATGAACTTGAAGAAATTGTGAACGATATGTGTGTTATAGGATCTGACTGGGAAAGGTATTTGGATAGAAAACCCTGGTTCATCAGGAGAGGAGACCTCATCCCGAAAGCCAAGGGATGGTTTGAGCTCGTGAGGAGATCTATCCTCCTAGCCGCGAATAATTCTGAGGTTAACACTACTCGAGCTACTATGGTACATTGCTTAATAAAGGGTGGAGGCATCAATGTGCACGAAATTATAGCTGAGGGGATTCAAGAGTCAGCCGAAAAGAATGATCCGGGTGCTAGACTTTGGTACCCCAGCACCATCCTTAGACTGTGTACGAAAGCCAAGGTAGTCTTCGAGGACAGCAATCCAAATTGGGTAAACCCTGGGAGGTTAGTTACGCTACAGCGTATAACTTATGTGGCACCCGCCCAACAACAAAGAAGGCCTCAAATAGGGAAAAGAACATCACAAGAAGGACCTCATCGAGAAGAATCTCAACAAGAAGAATACCAGCAAGAAGAGTATTATGATCCAACCAACATAAACTTGAATCACATTCACGGAGCCATTGAAGAGCTAGCAAGGAGTTATATGGAGGGACAAGAACAACAACTGCACATTCAAGCCCAAAGGATGGATCATCAAGAAGAACTGCTCTCTAATTGGATGGGTCAGCAGAGGGAGTGGCAGAAGCAACAAATGGAGTAGCAACAGGAACAATACTCCCAGCTCACTCAAGCCATCAATCAAGTGACTGAAAGGCAAGAGCGTCAAGATAAACGCCTTCAAGAACTCAACCAACGTCAGCTAGCTCAAGCAAAAGCATTCAATGAGTTCAGCGTGCTCAATGAAGGACGACAACTACATAGGGAAGAGTTCAACATAAACACTCAAGCCAAGTTGAACTATATGTCTGGGCATATACATAATTTGCACTCTGCAATCCCTAGGTATGATACAGTCCAAAAAGATCTAACAGAACAAGAGGAAAGGAAGGTGAAACAGCAGAAGGAAACATTAAAAAAGAAGATGGAAGGTGCGGGCTTCGGGAAAAAGTTGATTGGAAAAAGCAAGGGAAGTGGGGGTTCAAGCACTCAAGAAAGACACGAAGAGGACAAACAAGAGGGAGAGCATGGGCACCCCCGTGAGTAAAAGGTGGTGGAGTTCCCTCTTTGTCCCATTTTTTTCAAGTTTTAAATAAGGAAAATCATGTATGAAATAGAACATGTTTCCATGGTAGTTTAGGATTTTAAATTCTGCCTTTAAGTTTTCATTGCTTAGGTCTATGCTTGCTAGTCTAATGTCACTATTGCATTTTCACCTTGCCTACTTGTATGCTTGTCCTTTAAGTCAAATAAAAAGAGATGATATGAAAGACCAGAGTGATGTTCAATTTGTGGAGTAAGTTCTTAAGCTTGTGGTGTAGTAATTAGTTAGCTAAGTTGGTTCACCAACAAGGTAGGAAGGCAACTATCTGTCCTGAATCATATGCTTGAAACACACCCCATGAGACTAGCTAAATAACAAGATCCTAATAAGAAAAGGGGAAAGAAAAAAAATGAAAGTTTATGAAAGACCTTAAGGCATGTGTCTGTGGTGCTCCTGTACAAAGGATATACTTGGATGAATAAGCTCTCAGGGGTGCCTTATCACTTCGTAACTTGGGTTAACTAACCCGGGATTATCAGCTGAAAGTCCACTATCAAGAGTAACCCTTGCTACAGAGCACTTAGTAACCCAAAGAGGTGCTGGACACCAAGGTCTCAAGAAGAAAAATAACAAACCATGTGCCTGTGGTGTGAATGTATGGGGGAATGAGACTTGAGGGAGTAAGTCCTTAGGGGTGTCTTAACACCTAGCACCTTGAACCAACTAGTTCGGGAGTGCTGGCTGAAAGCTTATATTAAAGAGTCACCCCCTTACAGAGCACCTAGTCTAAAGAACAAAATCAAACCCTGAAAAGACAAAGGGATCAATGAATAAAAGTCTCATAGGGTGTAATTAAGTGAGTATCCCAGGGCATGGTAAAGGTCTGAAAGCCAATGAAGGAATGAACCTAAGTTGCTATGCATGAAACCCCATGATGCCAGGACATTTTGGCCAGTTTCACTGACCTTTTCTTTACTGTTTTTAGGGTAGTTTCATGCATTTCCTTAGGAAATAAGCTAGTTTTGGGTAGATATTCACTTACATCTTGATTCAAGCATACATTGGCACTTTATATGATTTCATGAGGATTTTGCATGAATTTAATGACAAATTGGATGTTGCATTTCCCATGACTTGGACTAGAACTTTGATGCACTTTATTGCTTGATTTCAGGACAAAGGAAGCAAAGAAGAACCACATTAGTGGCTACGCTAGTTACACTAACGTTAACACTAACGTGGAATGGGAGTAACTTGCAAAGTTAATGAGAAAAGTAATTGCCAATAACGCTCTCGAAGCCATCATTGCCCACGTTAAGAGTCACGTTAACTAAGTTAACGTGAACTCTAACGTGGAAGAAAGGAAATGGAGCCAACGTTAGTGACACTTAACATTATCACTAACGTTGGACCAAGCTCATAAGCGGCCACGTTAGTTGCCACGTTAACTTAGTTAACGTGGCCTCTAACGTTAAGAAGTAAAAGGGAAGCCAACGTTAGTGACATTCAACTTTATCACTAACGTTGGCCAAGTCACAATAAGCCACGTTAACTCCTACGTTAACCTAGTTAACATGGAAGCTAACGTGAAGAAACAAGGTGGTCGACAACGTTAGTAACACCAAACATTGTCACTAACGTTGGAAGGAACCCACAGCCACGTTAACTTAGTTAACGTGGAAGTTAACGTGAAGAAGGGAGGTGATCGCCAACGTTAGTGACACCCAACATTGTCACTAACTTTGGAATGAGCCCACACAAGCACTATGAGCCACGTTAACTCCCACGTTAACTTAGTTAACGTGGAAGCTAACGTGGATAAGGGAATGATGAGCCAACGTTAGTGACACTCAACTTTGTCACTAACGTTGGAGATGGCTAGCATGGCCACGTTAGAAGCCACGTTAACCTAGTTAACGTGGACTCTAACGTGAGAAATAGGGGCACAATGGAACGTTAGTGACAATGGTAAGTGTCACTAACGTTCTCGAAGTTTGGCAAGCCTATGTTAAAAGAGCCACGTTAACTAAGTTAACGTGGACTCTAACGTAGGGAAGGGGGAGACTTCTCAACGTTATTGGGAAAGGCAAGTCCCAATAACGTGTGCGAAGGACAAAGAGGCAATGTTAGTGGCAACGTTTGTGCCACTAACGTTGAAGATAACGTGGCTCTTACTTGGGAGAGGAACGTTAGTGAAAAAGGTGATTGTCACTAACATTCTCGAACCCATATTTTCACTGAACGTTAACACCACTAACGTCCTGAGCTAAAGTCTCTGCCCGCTTCACACTTTCTCTCTGCAAGTAAAGCCAAGCCCAATGAAGAAGAGAATTGCTTCAAACTCAAGATCCAAAAGCCCATACCCAAGACTTGAATTAAATGAGACTTGGAAATTATAGGGAGCCTCTTGGCATAGAACTACTCTCTGTATTTTACTTTCTCTGCACTTGTAGTTTCATCATGTATTCTCCATCTTTGTTTTCATTTTCCAGAGCTATGAACAAAATCCTTTCTCATGCTGGACCAAATTGGGTTTGGATGGATGTGTGACTATAATCCTCTCAACACTTGATTTGGAAAATGCATGTGGTATAATCAGTGACCATACTTCATCTCTTCTCATGAGCAATTGACCAAGAAATTGGCTATTGATCAAGATTTGAGAGATTGAATTACAAGGAATTGTAATTCGATCACTTAAGATTGCCAAGGAGATTAATGAGTGCATTGATTGAGGAAGAGATGAAAATGAAATTGATCCGGAGAATGCAACATCTCCTAAGTCCAATGAACTCCCCATTTCTGATCTTACCCATTCTCTTTAATTTCTGTCATTTACTTTTATGAGCAATTACCCCATTCCCATTTAAGATTCTGCAATTTACTTTTCTTCATCTACATTCACCTCTTTATTTCCAGCATTTACTTTTCTGTTATTTACTTTCCCGCCATTTAATTTTCTGCAATTCTCAACTCAATTTCTGATTCGCTCAACTAGAACATTCCTCTAGTTAAAGTTGCTTGATCAATCAATCCTTGTGGGATTCGACCTCACTCTATTGTGAGTTTTTACTTGACGATGAATTCGGTACACTTGCCGAAGGAAATTTGTCACGAGACGAGTTTTCCGTGCATCAAGTTTATAGCACCGTTTCCGGGGATTGATTGTGCATCAACAATGATTAAATTGGAGGATAACTAGATTGAGCATTTTATTTTTGTTTGATTTAATTTTCTGTTTGAGTCATTTACTTTCTGTTTTAGTTAATTTCTTCCCTTCCCCCTACTTTTTCTTTGTTATTTACCATTCATTTCACTAACCCACTAACTGTTTGATATATTGCATCACTCACACTAACAGTAATTCTGACAGATATACTTTCTGCACCTATTCTCTTTGCTTGTACTTGTTGGTTGTATGACATGAAGAAGAAGCGGGGCTTCAACTTCCTTTGATTCTGAACCTGAGAGAACCTTCCTTAGACTAAGGAGGGAGGCAAGAGAAAAACGTGTAGTTGGTGCTGAAGAAGAGGAGGAACACTTTGAGGAATACTTTGAACCAAATATGGAAGAAAACATGGAAAACCATCGTGAAGAAGAAGCTCACAACCATGGCGGAGGAGGACGAGCAAATCATGCTGGGGAGGATAGAAGAGTTTTAGGCTCTTACATCAATCCAAACCCAGGAAACTGTGGAAGTAGCATTCAAAAGCCAACCATCCATGCCAACAATTTTGAACTAAAACCACAGCTCATCAGCCTTGTTCAGAACAACTGTTCGTTCGGAGGAAATGTCCAAGAAGACCCCAATCAACATCTAACCACCTTCCTGAGAATATGTGACACAGTGAAGCCTAATGGTGTTCATCCAGACGCCTATAGACTGCTCTTATTTCCATTCTCACTCAAGGATAAGGCAGCCAAGTGGCTGGAGTCTTTCCCGAAGGAGAGCTTGATAACTTGGGAAGATGTGGTGAACAAATTCTTAGCAAGATTTTACCCCCCTCAACGAATCAATAGGCTGAGAGCTGAGGTCCAAACTTTCAGGCAACAAGATGGTGAGACTCTGTATGAAGCATGGGAGAGGTTTAAAGACCTAACAAGGAGGTGCCCACCAGATATGTTCAATGAATGGGTGCAGCTGCACATTTTCTATAAAGGGCTCTCTTATGAGTCAAAGAAGGCCGTAGACCATTCATCCGGAGGATCTTTGAACAAGAAGAAGACCATTGAGGAGGCCATAGATGTCATTGAAACTGTAGCAGAGAATGACTACTTCTATGCTTCCGAAAGAGGGAACACGAGAGGAGTAATGGAGCTAAACAATGTAGATGCTCTGCTGGCCCAAAACAAGCTCATTACCTAGCAGCTGGCTGACCTCACCAAGAAGATGGAGAGGAACCAAGTAGCAGCAATTGCCACTTCATCAACAACACAAGAAGGAGTGAATGAAGAAGCAGAGGGTAGTCAGGAGCAAGCCAACTACATTGGGAATTCACCTAGGCAGAACCATGATCCATACTCCAAGACCTACAACTCTGGATAGAGGAATCACCTAAACTTTGGGTGGGGAAATCAACAAGACCAAAGCCTTGATCAAAGATGGCCAAATCCTAACAATGCAGCCCACCAATATTTCACATCTAGACCATATCAACACCCCCATAACAACACCTCTCCACATTCATATCAAAACCAAAATAACTTACCTCATCCTTCCACCTCTGATCCCAATCTACAATCATTGGATGACAGACTCTCAAAGATTGAGAATTTACTTGAAGGTATAGGCAAGGAGATTCAAGACAACAAGGTGTTCAAGGAGGAAGTGCGAGCCAGTTTCAAGAACCAAGGAGACACAATCAAGAGGTTGGAATCTCAAGTGGGGTATCTCTCTGAGCAAATTTTCTAACCCACAGATGGATTCCCAAGTGACACAGAGAAGAATCCGAGAGGTGAAACAAAGAAAGTAAGATGGGAAGACTGCAAGATGGTCACTATAAGTGATAAGGAGACTGAGGACAAGCAAAACAAGTCGGCAGAACAACCTGGAAACACCTCAGCAGAGAAGGAGAAAAAAAATTATCAAGAACTAGAAATCTCACAACAGGAGCTGCTGAGACTCTATGCACCTTTTCCCCAACTGCTCAATGGTGCTGTGGAGAAGAGAATATACTCAAGGTTTCTAGATTTGTTTGCATCTCTGTATGTCAACATACCATTCATCAAGACTATTCAACAAATGCCTGCATACATCAAGTATATGAAGGAACTGCTTCCCAGGAAAAGCTCACTCAAGGGAGGCCAAACTATAGTGATGAACAAGGAGTGCAGTGCCCTCATTCAACCACAGTTGCCTACAAAAAGAAAAGATCCAGGGAGTTTTCATGTCCCCTGTGCCATAGGAGAAACAATGTTTGATAAAGCACTCTGCGATTTGGGAGCAAGCATCAACTTAATGCCCTTATCCCTGGTGAAGAGGCTGCAGATCAATGAGATAATGCCCACAGATGTAGTCATCAGGCTGGCTGACAAAACTCAAAAACAAGCAATAGGGGTGGTGGAAAATGTGTTGTTAAAGGTTGGGAAATACTTCCTCCCAACAGACTTTGTCATCCTGGACATGGAAGAAAGTCACACTCACCCAATCATATTGGGAAGACCATTCCTAGCTACAGCCAGAGCACTCATAGATGTGGAGCGAGGGGAGCTAATATTGAGGATCCATGATGAACGACTTAGCTTTAATGTCTTCAAACTCTCACAAGAAGCAGACCAAGAGAACAAAGAACCAAGCAAATATCATAATGAGATGCTGAAAGAGGAAGCAAGCACTGAAGCACAACCAGCCCACCTGGGAAAGCCCTTGGTTGATGAACAAGGAAATAAGCAGTTGTCACAGCTCAAGGAAAAGCTGGAGGAACCTAAACCACCAGAGACATGTGAAGACAACAACAAAATTCTCTTAGAAGAAGAGGTCACAAAGAGCAAGGCAACATCAAAAGGAACAAAGAAGAAGGTACCAAGGAGGTGGAGGAACAAGAAGATCCCTACGGAAGACTTCTCTCCAGGGGATAAAGTGATCTCAGCTTACTTCCCAGATATCCCCCCTAATCTCCCCACTGTACCATCTCAGTTACCTAAGGTCTTCACTATCAACAGAGTTCTCTCCTTGGAACATGTAGAGATCATTGATACAACCAATGGATATAAGTCCACAGCAAGAAGGGAGGACTTCAAGCATTATCAACCTCCCTGATGAAGGCAAAACGTCAAGCTAGTGACGCTAAAGAAGCGCTTCATGGGAGGCAACCCATGTTTTATATGCTTTTAGAAAATAGTGAATAAGTCAATATTCATGAATTCCAACCCAAACTTGACAAACACTTGGTGAAATCCTTAATAGGCAGTATATAGTGAAGAACAAGTTTGGTGTTCAAAGCATGCCAAGAAAGCATGAATGCAACTGAGAGCATGCTAGTCTTGGAGCTTTGAACAGAACTTTTCATCACAGTGCTCCAAACTAAGTTTGGTGTCACCCCATAGTGCCACCAATGTGCATATAAGGATACACAGTTAGTTAGTAAGTTGGAGTTCATGAATAAACAAAATCTTTTCTTCTTTTTATTGTTCTAGCCGTAAAATTTAAATTGATCTTTTTTATGATATTAATTCTTACTTTTCTTATTTGATCTTTATAGGGAAAAGGAAAGGAGCATTGAAGGGGATTGATTGGACAATTAAATGAAGAAGGTTCGGACACCACAAAAGGAGGGACTACACACTTGTTCTAAAAAGGGGAATGCATTGGAAAATGTTGCCATGCAACATTGAAGAAAGGAGACTCTTGAAGACCGAACCAATAACCCTCAAAAAGTGATGATCCTTGTCCTTTCTCCATGCACAACCCCAACCGTCCATCAAGAAACCATTCCATCAATCCACACCCTCCATTCACTCACAATCTCCCTATATAAGTGAGTCCTAGTGCATACTTACCCCTCACACTCAAATTCCCACGCTCCACATTTCACACTTTCGGCATCCAAAACCTCTTTATCACACCTCATCCTAACCAACCAAATTCCTCATCTATCCTTACCTTCCAATCTCCTCACACAGCAACTCAAATTCATGGCTTCATCAAGTTCCAAGAGGCAAAAGAGGAAGGAACCAATGGAGAACATTCCTTTCGATGAGAAGAGATTCAAAACTGCCTTCCATGAACAAGAATTTGAAAGGATCAAGATCAAGAAAATACTTCCTGGGTTAGCCTTCCAAATCCATGACGACGAGTACCCACAGATTCGGGAGAAAATTGAACAAAGAGGGTGGCAAAGACTCACTAATCCAGAGGGGAAGATCAATGCAAACCTCATCAAAGAGTTCTACACGAATGTGGTTAGAGAAGACAAAACCAGGGCCCCAACTTTCAAAAGCTATGTAAGAGAAAATGAGGATAAGTAAGAGCCCTGACAATGATGAGCTCACAGAAATCGTGACTGACATCTGTGTCATAGCAGCTAATTGGGAGAGGTATGCAGATGGAAGACCCCGGTTCATCAAAAGGGGAGACCTTAGCCCAGAAGCCAAAGGGTGGTTTGAACTCGTAAGGAGGTCCATCCTCCCAGCTGCAAATAATTCAGAGGTCAATATTAATTGATCGACTATGGTACATTGCCTAGTACAGGGTGGAGAAATCAATGTGCATGAACTCATAGCTGAGGGGATTCAAGAGTCAGCTGAGAAGGCTGATTCAGGTGCCAGGCTTTGGTACCCCAGCACTATTCTCAGACTATGTACAAAGGCTAAGGTGGTCTTCAAGGATAGCAATCCAGACTGGGTGAACCCTGGAAGGCTAATTACAATCCAGCGTCTTGTCTATACTACACCTGCTCAGCAACAAAGAAGGCCACAAATAGGGAAGCTAAAAGCGAAAGAAGGAGCTCACCAAGAGGAGCCTCATCAAGAAGAATATAAACAAGAAGAGCATCATGACCCAGCCAACTTGAATATGAATCACCTTCTAAGGGCCATTAAAGATCTGGGGATGAGACATATGGAAGGACAAGAGCAAATACTAAACCTTCAGTCCAACTGGATGAGCCAACAAGAAGAGTGACAGAAACAACAAATGGAGCAGCAACAGGAACAATACTCCCAGCTCACTCAAGCCATCTACCAAGTTACTAAGAGGCAAGAACGTCAAGATAAGCATTTGCAGGAACTCAATCAGCGGCAAATAGCTCAGATGAAAGCATTCAATGAGTTCACTGTACTTAATGAAGGACGACAACTACATAGGGAAGAGTTCAACGTAAACACTCAAGTCAAGTTGAACTACATGTCTAGTAATATGCATCATCTACACTATGCCATCCCTACATATGATAAGGTCTAAAAAGATTGTGTAGAACAAGAAGAGAGGAAGGTGAAACAGCAGAAGGAAACACTCAAGAAGAAGATGGAAGATGGTAGTTTCTGGAAAAAGCTGATTGGAAAAAGCAAAGGGAGTGGGAGTACGAGCAATCAAGAGGGACACAAGGAGGACAAGCAAGGAGGAGAGCATGGGCAACCACATGAGTAAAAGGTGGTGGAGTTCCTTCTTTAGTCCATCTTTCTCTATGCTTTAAATAAGGAAGACCTTGTATGAAATAGAACTTGCTTCCATGTTAGTTTAAACCTTTTTCAATTCTGTCTCTTAAGTTCATGTGTTGAAGAGGTCTATGTCTGCTAGTCTTTATGTCACTGCATCCTTACTTTGCTTACTTGTATGTTTGTCCCTTTAAATCAAATGAAAAGAGAATGAGTGTTTTTAAAGACTAGAGAGGAGTTCATACTATGGAGTAAGTTCATGAGTTTATGGTATAGTCATAAGTTAGCTAAGTTGGTTCAACCACAAGGTGGGAGGACAACTATCTGTCATGAATACTATGCTTGAGACACACCCCATGAGACTAGCTAAATAAGAAGATCCTAATAAGAAAAAGGGAAAGAACAATAAAGGTTGAAAAATAAAAGAAAAAGAGTAAGCAATAAGGCTAGGTACCAATGGTTTTAATCATGAGGCATGTGTCTGTGGTGCTCCTGTGTGAGGATCTACTTGGATGAATAAGCTCCTAGGGGTGCCTTATCACTTGGTAACTTGGGTTAACTAACTCGGGATTATCAGCTGAAAGTCCACTATCAAGAGTAACCCTCAATACAGAGCATTTAGTAACCCAAAGAGGTGCTGGACACCAAGGTCTCAAGAAAAGAAAATAAATAAACTATATGCCTGTGGTGTGTATGTATGGGGGAGAGACTTGAGCAAGTAAGTCCTTATGGGTGCTTCAACACCTAGCACCTTGAACCAACTGGTTCGGGAGTGTTGGCTGAAAGCTTATTTTAAAGAGTTGCCCCCTTACAGAGCACTTAGCTTAAGAACAAAAATAAGCCCTGAAATGACAACAAAAGGATCAATGAATAAAAGTCTCATGGGATGCAATCACACTGAGTATTCTAGGACATGATAAAGGTCTCAAAGCCAGGAATGAACCTAAGTTGCTATGCATGAAACCACCATAAAACCAGGGACATGACTTCCATAAGAATGACTCATTTCTCTTGGCATTCCATTCATCATTCTCTTGTTCCAATACTTGCTTAGGGACAAGCAAGCTTTACTTTTGGTGTTGTGATGCTAGGGCATTTTGGCCAGTTTCACTGACCTTTTCTTTACTGTTTTTAGGGTAGTTTCATGCATTTCCTTAGGAAATAAGCTAGTTTTGGGTAGATATTCACTTACATCTTGATTCAAGCATACATTGTGCACTTTATATGATTTCATGAGGATTTTACATTGGCTAGCATGGCCACGTTAGAAGCCACGTTAACCTAGTTAACGTGGACTCTAACGTGAGAAATAGGGGCACATTGGAACGTTATTGACAATGGTAAGTGTCACTAATGTTCTCGAAGGTTGGCAAGCCTACGTTAAAAGAGCCACGTTAACTAAGTTAACGTGGACTCTAACGTAGGGAAGGGGGAGACTTCTCAACGTTATTGGGAAAGGCAAGTCCCAATAACGTGTGTGAAGGACAAAGAGGCAACGTTAGTGGCAACGTTTGTGCCACTAACGTTGAAGATAACGTGGCTCTTACTTGGGAGAGGAACGTTAGTGAAAAAGGTGATTGTCACTAACGCTCTCGAACCCATATTTTCACTGAACGTTAACACTACTAACGTCCTGAGCTAAAGTCTCTGCCCACTTCACACTTTCTCTCTGCAAGTAAAGCCAAGCCCAATGAAGAAGAGAACTGCTTCAAACTCAAGATCCAAAGGCCCATACCCAAGACTTGAAGAGCCAACTAGAAGAACAGAAGAGTAGTATATATAGGAGTAGCTTTGAATTAAATGTGAGTTGGAAATTATAAGGAGCTTCTTGGCATAGAACTACTCTCTGTATTTTACTTTCTCTGCACTTGTAGTTTCATCATGTATTCTCCATCTTTGTTTTCATTTTCCAGATCTATGAACAACTAAACCCTTTTCATTGGGTTAGGGAGCTCTGTTGTAATTTGATGGATCAATACTAGTTTTCATTATTCTTCTTCTATCTTTTCTCTTGATTTTACTTGAAAGCTTTCGATCTTCATCCAATTGGGTAGTTATCTTGGAAAAGAAGCTATTCAAACTTGGATCTCTTCTGAACCTTGAAAGAGGAATGAAGAGATCATGCTAGAAATGCTTTCTCATGCTGGACCAAATTGGGTTTAGATGGATATGTGACTATAATCCTCTCAACACTTGATTTTGGAAATGCATGTGGTATAATCAGTGACCATACTTCATCTCTTCTCATGAGCAATTGACCAAGGAATTGGCTATTGATCAAGATTTGAGAGATTGAATTACAAGGAATTGTAATTCGATCACTTAAGATTGCCAAGGAGATCAATGAGTGCATTGATTGAGGAAAAGATGAAAATAAAATTGATCCGGAGAATGCAACATCTCTTGAGCCCAATGAACTCCCCATTTCTGATCTTATCCATTCTCTTTAATTTCTGTCATTTACTTTTATGAGCAATTACCCCATTCCCATTTAAGATTCTGTAATTTACTTTCCGTCATCTACATTCAGCTCTTTATTTTTAGCATTTACTTTTCTGTTATTTACTTTCCCGTCATTTAATTTTCTACAATTCTCAACTCAATTTCTAATTCGCTCAACTAGAACATTCCTCTAGTTAAAGTTGCTTGATCAATCAATCCTTGTGGGATTCGACCTCACTCTATTGTGAGTTTTTACTTGACGACGAATTCGGTACACTTGCCGAAGGAAATTTGTCACGAGACGAGTTTTCCGTGCATCACCCCATAAAACCAAGGACATGACTTCCACAATAATGACTCATTTCTCTTGTCATTTCATTCATCATTCTCATGTTTCAGTACTTGCTTAGGGACAAGCAAGTTTTAAGTTTGGTGTTGTGATGTCAGGGCATTTTGGCCAGTTTCACTGACCTTTTCTTTACTGTTTTAGGGTATTTCATGCATTTTCTTAGTTAATAAGCAAGTTTTGGGTAGATAATCACTTACATATTGATTCAAGCAAACATTGTGAATTTCATGTAATTTTATGAGAATTATGCATGAATTGAATGACAAATTGGATAATGCATGTCTCATAACTTGGATTAGAGCTTTGATGCACTTTATTTGCTTGATTTCAGGACAAAGGAAGCAAGGAAGGGCCACATTAGCAGCCACATTAATCTAATTAACGTGACCACTAACGTGTAATGGGAATAAACTTGCAACGTTAATGAGAAAAGTGATTGCCAATAACGCCTTCAAAACCATCATGGCCCACGTTAATTGCTACGTTAACTACATTAACGTGGTAGTTAACGTGGAGAGAAAGGGAGCTCCAGTGTTAGTGGTAAAAGTGAATACCACTAACGCTCCAAATTGGCAATTAGCCATGTTAAGAGTCATGTTAACTCAGTTAACGTGAACTCTAACGTGGAAAGGGAAGACAATGCCAACGTTAGTGACACTCACCTTTGTCACTAACGTTGGACTAAGCCCAATTGGCCACGTTAAAAGTCACGTTAACTACATTAACGTGAACTCTAATGTGGGGGGAGCAAGGAATCGCCAATGTTAGTGGCATTCACCTTTGTCACTAACGTTGGACCAAGCCACTATGAGCCACGTTAGTTGCCACGTTAATTGCATTAACATGGAAGCTAACGTGGAAGAAAGAAATGATGAGCCAACGTTAGTGACACTCACCTTTATCACTAACGTTGGAGATGGCAATCACCACCACCTTAGTGGCCACGTTAAGACAATTAACGTGAGGCACTAACGTGAGAAGGGGCGTTTGGAGCGTTAGTGACAAAGGTAAGTGTCACTAACGCTTTCGAGGCTAAGGGATGCCCACATTAAGTGCCACGTTAGTTATACTAACGTGGACTCTAACGTGAGAAAAGGGGGGCTAAGAGCAAAGTTATTGGCAAAGGTGAAAGACAATAATGCTTGCGATGGACCAAGAGGCAACGTTAGTGGTCACGTTAGTGCCACTAACATTGAAGTTAACGTGAACCATATTGGGCTAGGAACGTTAGTGAAAAAGGTGATTGTCACTAACGTTCTGGAACCCACATTTTCACTTAACGTTAACGCTACTAACGTCGTAGCTAAACTCAATTCCTACTTCACACTTTCTCTGCAAGTAAAGCTGAGCCCACTGAAGATTCCAAACTGCTTCAACTCAAGATCCAACGGCCCATATCTAAAGACTTGAAGAGCCAACTAGAAGATCAGAAGAGTAGTATATATAGGAGTAGTTTTGAACTAGAGAAGAGAGCTTGGAGCATTGGGAGAACTACTCTCTGTATAATTTTACTTTCTCTACACTTTTAGTTTTACTTTGAGAATGTATTTTCCATCTTTATTTTCCATTCCCAGAGCTATGAACAATTAAACCCCTTTCATTGGGTTAGGGAGCTTGGTGCACGAAATTGTGATGTCCAGGCTCGAACTATTCCTGGCATGTGAACAACTTGGTACGTGTAATCGTGATTAGACATTCATAATTTGTCACAACTTCGATACAACTAACCAGCAAGTGCACTGGGTCGTCCAAGTAATACCTTACGTGAGTAAGGGTCGAATCCCACGGAGATTGTTGGTATGAAGCAAGCTATGGTCCCCTTGTAAATCTCAGTCAGGCAGAAATAAAGTGATAATGGTGTTTTCGAATGATAATTAAGAGAATAGGGATAGAAATAATTATGTAATTCATTGGTGAGAGTTTCAGATAAGCGAATGGAGATGCTTTCGTTCCTCTGAACCTCTGCTTTCCTGCTATCTCCTTCCAATCAGTCTTACTCCTTTCCATGGCTGGCTTTATGTGATACATCACCACTGTCAATGGCTACTTTCGGTCATCTCTCGGGAAAATGATCCAATGCCCTGTCACGGCACGGCTAATCGTCTGGAGGCATCACCCTTGTCAATGGCTTCATCTTATCCTCTCAGTGAATAATATGCTCACGCACCCTGTCACGGCACGGCTATTCATCTGTCGGTTCTCGATCATGCTGGAATAGGATTTACTATCCTTTTGCGTCTGTCACTAACGCCCTGCAATCGCGAGTTAGGAGCTTGTCATAGTCATTCAATCATTGAATCCTACTCGGAATACCACAGACAAGGTTTAGACCTTCCGGATTCTCTTGAATGCCGCCATCATTCTAGCTTACGCCACGAAGATTTCGGTTAGGAGATCTAAGAGATATTCATTCTAGCTTTTTTCATGTAGAACGGAAGTGTTTGTCAGGCACGTGTTCATAGGGGAGAATGGTGATGAGCGTCACACATAATCATCACCTTCATCACGTTCTTGGGTGCGAATGGATATCTTAGAAGCGAAATAAGAAGAATTGAATAGAAAACAGTAGTACTTTGCATTAATCTTTGAGGAACAGCAGAGCTCCACACCTTAATCTATGGAGTGTAGAAACTCTACCGTCGAAAATACATAAGTGAAAGGTCCAGGCATGGCCGAGATGGCCAGCCCCCTAAACGAGATCAATAGTCTCCTAAGATGAACAATGGATTAAAACTGAGACCAAAGATGTCTAATACAATAGTAAAGGGTCTTATTTATAATAAACTAGTTACTAGGGTTTACATGAGTAAGTAATTGATGCATAAATCCACTTCCGGGGCCCACTTGGTGTGTGTTTGGGCTGAGCTTAAGTGTAGCACGTGCAGAGGCCATTTGTGGAGTTGAACGCCAGTTTCTGTGCCAGTTTGGGCGTTCAACTCTGGTTTTGGATCCTTTTCTGGCGCTGGATGCCAGATTTGGGCAGAAGGCTGGCGTTGAACGCCAGTTTACGTCGTCTATTATTGGCCAAAGTATGGACTATTATATATTTCTGGAAAGCCCTGGATGTCTACTTTCCAACGCAATTAGAAGCGCACCATTTCGAGTTCTGTAGCTCCATAAAATCCACTTTGAGTGCAGGGAGGTCAGAATCCAACAGCATCAGCAGTCCTTTTTCAACCTCTGAATCTGATTTTTGCTCAAGTCCCTCAATTTCAGCCAGAAAATACCTGAAATCACAGAAAAACACACAAACTCATAGTAAAGTCCAGAAATGTGAATTTAACATAAAAACTAATGAAAATATCCCTAAAAGTAACTAGATCCTACTAAAAACACACTAAAAACAATGTCAAAAAGCGTATAAATTATCCGCTCATCACAACACCAAACTTAAATTGTTGCTTGTCCCCAAGCAACTGAAAATCAAATAGGATAAAAAGAAGAGAATATACTATAAATTCCAAACTACCAATGAAATAGAGCTTCAATCATATGAGCGGGACTTATAGCTTTTTGCCTCTTGAATAGTTTTGGCATCTCACTTTATCCATTGAGGTTCAGAATGATTGGCATCTATAGGAACTTCAGATTTTGAATAGTGTTATTGACTCTCCTAGTTTAGTATGATGATTCTTGAACACAGCTTCTTTATGAGTCTTGGCCGTGGCCCTAAGCACTTTGTTTTCCAGTATTACCACCGGATACATAAATGCCACAGACACATAATTGGGTGAACCTTTTCAGATTGTGACTCAGCTTTGCTAAAGTCCCCAATTAGAGGTGTCCAGGGTTCTTAAGAACACTCTTTGTTTTTTTTTTTTTTTTTTTGCTTTGGACCTTGACTTTAACTGCTCAGTCTCAAGTTTTCACTTGACACCTTCACGCCACAAGCACATGGTTAGGGACAGCTTAGTTTAGCCGCTTAGACCAGGATTTTATTCCTTTAGGCCCTCCTATCCACTGATGCTCAAAGCCTTGGGATCCTTTTTATTTGCCCTTGCCTTTTGGTTTTAAGGGTTATTGGCTTTTTCTGCTTGCTTTTTCTTTTTTTTTTTTTTTTTTTCGCCTATATTTTTTTTTCTGCAAGCTTTGTTCTTTGCTGCTTTTTCTTGCTTCAAGAATCATTTTTATGATTTTTCAGATTATCAAATAACATGTCTCCTAGTCATCATTCTTTCAAGAGCCAACATATTTAACATTCTTAAACAACAACTTCAAAAGACATATGCACTGTTCAAGCATACATTCAGAAAACAAGAAGCATTGTCACCACATCAATATAATTAAGCTAAGTTCAAGGATAAATTCGAAACTCATGTACTTCTTGTTCTTTTGAATTAAAATATTTTTCTTTTTTTAAGAGAGATGATGGATTCATAGGACATTTATCACTTTAAGACATAGTTACTACTACTAATGATCATGTAATGAAGACACAAACACAGACAAGCACATAACATAGAAAACGAAAACAGAAGAAATAAGAACAAGGAATGAATCCACCTTAGTGATGGTGGCGTTTCCTTCTTGAGGAACCAATGATGTCCTTAAGCTCTTCTATGTCTCTTCCTTGTCTTTGTTGCTCCTCCCTCATTGCTTTTTGATCTTCTCTTATTTCATGAAGCATGATGGAGTGCTCTTGATGTTCCACCCTTAGTTGTCCCATATTGGAACTCAATTCTCCTAGGGAGGTGTTGATTTGCTCCCAATAATTTTGTGGAGGAAAGTGCATTTGAGGCATCTCCGGAATCTCATGGTAATGAGCTTCTTGCGCCTCTTGAGCTCCATGAATGGGCTCTCTTGCTTGCTCCATCTTCTTCTTAGTGATGGGCTTGTCCTCTTTAATGAGGATATCTTCCTTTATGCCAATCCCAGCCGAATTGCATAGGTGGCAGATGAGGTGAGGAAAGGCTAACCTTGCCATAGTGGAGGACTTGTCAGCCACCTTGTAGAGTTCTTGAGGTATAATCTCATGAACTTCCACCTCTTCTCCAATCATGATGCTATGGATCATGATGGCCCGGTCTATAGTAACTTCAGACCGGTTGCTAGTGGGAATGATTGAGCATTGAATGAGCTCCAACCATCCTCTAGCCACAGGCTTGAGGTCCAATCTTCTTAGTTGAACCGGCTTGCCTTTGGAAATCAATCTTCCATTGAGCTCCTTCTACACATATGTCCATAAGGACTTGGTCCAACCTTTGATCAAAGTTGACTCTCCTTGTGTAGGGGCGTGCGTTCTCTTCCATGTATGGCAAGTTGAACGCCAACCTCACATTTTCCGGACTAAAATCTAAGTATTTCCCCCGAACCATTGTAACATAGTTCTTTGGATCCGGGTTCTTACTTTGATCATGGTTCTTGGTGATCCATGCATTGGCATAGAACTCTTGAACCATTAGGATGCCGACTTGTTGGATGGGATTTGTTAGAACTTCCCAACCTCTTCTTTAAATTTCATGTCGGATCTCCGGATACTCATTTCTTTTGAGTTTAAAAGGGACCTCAGGGATCACCTTCTTCTTGGCCACAACATCATAGAAGTGGTCTTGATGGGCTTTGGAGATGAACCTTTCCATTTCCCATGACTCAGATGTGGAAGCTTTTGTCTTCCCTTTCCCTCTTCTAGAGGATTCTCCGGTCTTAGATGCCATCAATGGTAATGGAAAAACAAAAAGCTATGCTTTTACCACACCAAACTTAGAATATTGCTCGCCCTCGAGCAATAAACAAAAGAATAGAAGAAGAAGAAGAAGAAATATGGAGAGGGAGAGGGAGATGTGGTTTCAGCCAAGAGGAGTGTAGAGGGGTGTGTTGTGTGAATTTGATGAAGAATGGAGGTCTTTATATAGGGAAGGGAGGAGGGGTTAAGGTTCGGCCATATGGGTGGGTTTGGGTGGGAAATTGGTTTTGAATTTTGAAGGTAGGTGGAATTTATGAGGTAGGTTTATGGGGAAGAGTGGATGGATGTGAGTGGTGAAGAGGTGATGGGGAAGAGAGATTGAGGTGATTGGTGAAGAGTTTTTGGGGAAGAGTGTTTATGGGGTTGTGTGAAAGAGAGTGGTGAGAAGAAGTGAGTGGAGGTAGGTGGGGATCCTGTGGGGTCCAAAGATCCTGAGGTGTTCAAGGAATTACATCCCTGCACCCATTAAGCATGTAAAAATGCCTTTGTACCCAACTCTGGGCGTTCAGCGCCAGGTTGGTGGCCATTTTGGGCGTTCAACGCCCATTTGTGTGCTATTTCTGGCGTTGAACGCCAGAACCATGCCTGTTCTGGCGTTCAGCGCCCAGAAGTTGCTCATTTTGGGCGTTCAGCGCCAGCACCATGCTCTGTTCTGGCGCTGAACGCCAGACAGATGCTCCTCCAGGGTGTGATTTTTCTTTTGCTGTTTTTGATTCCGTTTTCAATTTTTATATTTATTTTGTGACTCCACATGATCATGAACCTAAGAAAACATGAAAAACAATGAAAATAAAAGTTAGATAAGCATTGGGTTGCCTCCCAACAAGCGCTTCTTTAATGTCAATAGCTTGACAGTGGGCTCTCATGGAGCCTCACAGATGTGCAGAGCTTTGTTGAGACTCTCCAACACCAAACTTAGAGTTTGGATATGGGAGTTCAACACCAAACTTAGAGTTTGGTTGTGGCCTCCCAACACCAAACTTAGAGTTTGACTGTGGGGGCTCTGGTTGACTCTGCTTTGAGAGAAGCTTTTTCTGCTTCCTCTCCATGGTTGCAGAGGGAGATCCTTGAGTTTTAAACACAAGGGAGTTCTCATTCCATTGAAGGACTATTTCACCTCTGTCAACATCAATCACAGCTCTTGCTGTGGCCAGGAAAGGTCTTCCTAGGAAGATGGATTCATCCTCTTCCTTTCCAGTATCCAGGACTATGAAATCAGTAGGTATGTAAAGGCCCTCAACCTTTACTAATACATCTTCTACTTGTCCATAAGCCTGTTTTCTTGAGCTGTCTGCCATCTCTAGTGAGATTTTAGCAGCTTGCACCCCATAGATTCCCAGTTTCTCTATTACAGAGAGGGGCATGAGGTTTATTCCTGAACCAAGGTCACACAGAGCCTTAAAGATCATGGTGCCTATGGTACAGGGTATTATGAACTTTCCAGGATCCTGTCTCTTCTGAGGTAATATCAGTTGATCCAGATCACTTAGTTCATTGATGAACAAGGGAGGTTCAACTTCCCAAGTATCGATGCCAAATAATTTGGCATTCAGCTTCATGATTGCACCAAGAAACTTGGCAGTTTGCTCTTTAGTGACATCCTCATTCTCTTCAGAAGAGGAATACTCATCAGAGCTCATGAAGGGCATAAGGAGGTTCAATGGAATCTCTATGGTCTCTAGATGAGCCTCAGAGTCCTTTGGTTCCTCAGAGGGAAGCTCCTTATTGACCACTGGACGTCCTAGGAGGTCTTCCTCCTTGGGATTCACGTCCTCTCCTCTCCTCACAGGTTCGGCCATGGCGCTTATGTCAATGGCCTTGCACTCTCCTTTTGGATTCTCTTCTGTATTGCTTGGGAGAGTACTAGGAGGGATTTCAGTGATCCTTTTACTCAGCTGGCCCACTTGTGCTTCCAGATTTCTAATGGAAGACCTTGTTTCATTCATGAAACTTACAGTGGCTTTAGATAGATCAGAGACTAGATTTGCTAAATTAGAAGCATTTTGTTCAGAGTTCTCTGTCTGTTGCTGAGTTGGTGATGGAAAAGGCTTGCTGTTGCTAAACCTGTTTCTTCCACCATTATTAAAGCCTTGTTGGGGCTTTTGATCCTTCCATGACAAATTTGGATGATTTCTCCATGTTGAGTTATAGGTGTCTCCATAAGGTTCACCTAAGTAATTCGCCTCTGCTATTGCAGGGTTCTCATGATCATAAGCTTCTTCTTCATAAGAAGCCTCTTGAGTACTGTTGGATGCAGCTTGCATTCCATTCAGACTCTGAGAAATCATATTGACTTGCTGAGTCAATATTTTATTCTGAGCCAATATGGCATTCAGAGTATCAACTTCAAGAACTCCCTTCTTCATAGGCATCCCATTACTCACAGGATTCCTCTCAGAAGTGTACATGAACTGGTTATTAGCAACCATGTCAATGAGTTCTTGAGCTTCTGCAGGTGTTTTCTTTAGGTGAATGGATCCACCTGCAGAGGTATCCAATGACATCTTTGATAACTCAGATAAACCATCATAGAATATATCCAGGATGGTCCATTCTGAAAGCATGTCAGAAGGACACTTTTTGGTCAACTGTTTGTATCTTTCCCAAGCTTCATAGAGGGATTCACCTTCCTTCTGTTTGAAGGTTTGAACATCAGCTCTAACCTTGCTCAGCTTTTGAGGAGGAAAGTACTTGGCTAAGAAAGCCGTGACCAGCTTATCCCAAGAGTTCAGGCTGTTTTTGGGTTGAGAATCCAACCATAATCTAGCTCTGTCTCTTATAGCAAAAGGAAAAAGCATGAGCCTGTAGACTTCAGGATCTACTCCATTAGTCTTAACAGTATCACATATCTGCAAGAATTCAGTTAAGAACTGAAAAGGATCTTCAGATGGAAGTCCATGAAACTTGCAGTTCTGCTGCATCAGAGAAACTAATTGAGGTTTCAGCTCAAAGTTGTTTACTCCAATGGCAGGAATGGAGATGCTTCTTCCATGTAAATTGGAATTAGGTGCAGTAAAGTCACCAAGCATTCTCCTTGCATTGTTGTTGGGTTCGGCTGCCATTTCCTTTACTTGTTCGAAATTTTCAATCAAGTTGTCTCTAGATTGTTGTAATTTAGCTTCTCTTAATTTTCTCTTCAGAGTCCTTTCAGGTTCTGGATCAGCTTCAACAAGAACGCCTTTTTCTCTGTCCCTGCTCATAAGAAAGAGAAGAGAACAAGAAAAGAAGAAGAAATTCGAACACAGATAGAAGAGGGGGTTCAAATTTGGTGATGATGTGAGGAAGAGATGTTAGTTAATGAATGAATAAATAGAATAAGATGAGGGAGAAGGAGGGAATTTTCGAAAATTATTTTTGAAAAGGAGTTAGTGATTTTTGAAAAAATGTTAGTAATTTTTGAAAATTAAGATTTAAAAATTAAAATAATTAATAAATTAAAAATAAATTTTGAAAAAGGGGGAAGATATTTTCGAAAATGAGAGAGAGAGAGTTAGTTAGGTGGTTTTGAAAAAGATAAGAAACAAACAAAAAGTTAGTTAGTTAGTTGAAACAAATTTTGAAAGGATAGGAAGTTAGGAAGTTAGAGAAGATATTTTGAAATCAAATTTTTGAAAAATATAAGATAAGAAGATATTTTTGAAAAGATATGATTGAAATTAGTTTTGAAAAAGATTTGATTTTTAAAATCACAATTAATGACTTGATTCACAAGAAATCACAAGATATGATTCTAGAGCTTAAAGTTTGAATCTTTCTTAACAAGTAAGTAACAAACTTGAAATTTTTTAATCAAAAGATTAATTGTTTATGTTATTTTCGAAAATTTAATACAAAAATAAGAAAAAGATTTTTGAAAAATATTTTTGGAATTTTCGAAAATAACTAAGAATTTTGAAAAAGATTTGATTTTTGAAAAAGATTTTGAAAAAGATAAGATTTTCAAATTGAAAATTTGATTTGACTCATAAGAAACAACTTTGATTTTTTTAAAATTTTTGAAAAAGTCAACTCAATTTTCGAATTTGATGAGAGAAAAAGGGAAAGATATTTTTTTTATTTTTGAAATTTTTTATGAAAAACATGAAAATTATGCAATGCATGAAATTTTTAGATCAAAACATGTGATGCATGCAAGAATGCTATGAATGTCAAGATGAACACCAAGAACACTTTGAAGATCATGATGAACATCAAGAACACATTTTTGAAAAATTTTTAATGCAAAGAAAACATGCAAGACACCAAACTTAGAATTCTTTAATGCTTACGCACTAAGAATTCAAGAATGCATATGATAAACATGAAAAGACACAAAACAAAAAATCATCAAGATCAAACAAGAAGACTTACCAAGAACAACTTGAAGATCATGAAGAACACTATGAATGCATGATATTTTCGAAAAAAAATGCAAGATGCATATGCAATTGACACCAAACTTATAACATGACTCAAGACTCAAACAACAAAAATATTTTCACTTTTTATGATTTTCTAAATTTTTTTTTTGTATTTTTCGAAAATTAATTGAAAAACTTAAATAAGGATTCCAAAATTTTTAATATGAATTCCAGGAATCTAGCATTCTTAGTCTAAAGCTTCAGTCCAGGAATTAGACATGGCTCACTAGCCAGCCAAGCTTCAGCATTTAACACGAGAGTATATTGCTCTTGATAACAAATTGCAAGCCTCAGTCCAAATAAATTTAGACATGGCTTTATAGCCAGCCAGGCTTTACATGCTTCATGAAACACTAGAATTCATTCTTAAAAATTTTGAATAAAAATTTTTGAAAACATTTTTATATTATTTTCGAAAACAGATGAGAAAATTTTGAAATAATTTTTGAAAAATTTTTGAAAAGAAAACAAAAAGAAAATTACCTAATCTGAGCAACAAGATGAACCGTTAGTTGTCCAAACTCAAACAATCCCCGGCAACGGCGCCAAAAACTTGGTGCACGAAATTGTGATGTCCAGGCTCGAACTATTCCTGGCATGTGAACAACTTGGTACGCGTAATCGTGATTACACATTCATAATTTGTCACAACTTCGATACAACTAACCAGCAAGTGCACTGGGTCGTCCAAGTAATACCTTACGTGAGTAAGGGTCGAATCCCACGGAGATTGTTGGTATGAAGCAAGCTATGGTCACCTTGTAAATCTCAATCAGGCAGATATAAAGTGATAATGGTGTTTTCGAATGATAATTAGGAGAATAGGGATAGAAATACTTATGTAATTCATTGGTGAGAGTTTCAGATAAGCGAATGGAGATGCTTTCGTTCCTCTGAACCTCTGCTTTCCTGCTATCTTCTTCCAATCAGTCTTACTCCTTTCCATGGCTGGCTTTATGTGATACATCACCACTGTCAATGGCTACTTTCGGTCATCTCTCAGGAAAATGATCCAATGCCCTGTCACGGCACGGCTAATCGTCTGGAGGCATCACCCTTGTCAATGGCTTCATCTTATCCTCTCAGTGAATAATATGCTCACGCACCCTGTCATGGCACGGCTATTCATCTGTCGGTTCTCGATCATGCTGGAATAGGATTTATTATCCTTTTGCGTCTGTCACTAACGCCCTGCAATCGCGAGTTAGGAGCTCGTCACAGTCATTCAATCATTGAATCCTACTCGGAATACCACAGACAAGGTTTAGACCTTCCGGATTCTCTTGAATGCCGCCATCATTCTAGCTTACGCCACGAAGATTCCGGTTAGGAGATCTAAGAGATATTCATTCTAGCTTATTTCATGTAGAACGGAAGTGTTTGTCAGGCACGTGTTCATAGGGGAGAATGGTGATGAGCGTCACACATAATCATCACCTTCATCACGTTCTTGGGTGCGAATGGATATCTTAGAAGCGAAATAAGAAGAATTGAATAGAAAACAGTAGTACTTTGCATTAATCTTTGAGGAACAGCAGAGCTCCACACCTTAATCTATGGAGTGTAGAAACTCTACCGTTGAAAATACATAAGTGAAAGGTCCAGGCATGGCCGAGATGGCCAGCCCCCTAAACGAGATCAATAGTCTCCTAAGATGAACAATGGATTAAAACTGAGACCAAAGATGTCTAATACAATAGTAAAGGGTCCTATTTATAATAAACTAGTCACTAGGGTTTACATGAGTAAGTAATTGATGCATAAATCCACTTCCGGGGCCCACTTGGTGTGTGTTTGGGCTGAGCTTAAGTGTAGCACGTGCAGAGGCCATTTGTGGAGTTGAACGCCAGTTTCTGTGCCAGTTTGGGCGTTCAACTCTGGTTTTGGATCCTTTTCTGGCGCTGGATGCCAGATTTGGGCAGAAGGCTGGCGTTGAACGCCAGTTTACGTCGTCTATTCTTGGCCAAAGTATGAACTATTATATATTGCTGGAACGCCCTGAATGTCTACTTTCCAACGCAATTGGAAGCGCGCCATTTCGAGTTCTGTAGCTCCCGAAAATCCACTTTGAGTGCAGGGAGGTCAGAATCCAACAGCATCAGCAGTCCTTTTTCAACCTCTGAATCTGATTTTTGCTCAAGTCCCTCAATTTCAGCCAGAAAATACCTGAAATCACAGAAAAACACACAAACTCATAGTAAAGTCCAGAAATGTGAATTTAACATAAAAACTAATGAAAACATCCCTAAAAGTAACTAGATCCTACTAAAAACACACTAAAAACAATGTCAAAAAGCGTATAAATTATCCGCTCATCAGAGCTCTGTTGTAATTTGATGGATCAATACTAGTTTTCATTATTCTTCTTCTATCTTTTCTCTTGATTTTACTTGAAAGCTTTCGATCTTCATCCAATTGGGTAGTTATCTTGGAAAAGAAGCTATTCAAACTTGGATCTCTTCTGAACCTTGGAAGAGGAATGAAGAGATCATGCTAGAAATGCTTTCTCATGTTGGACCAAATTGGGGTTTGGATGGATATAGTGACATATAATCCTACCAACATTTTGATTTGGGAATACATGTGGTATAATCAGTGACCATACTTCATCTCTTCTCATGAGTAATTAGACCAAGGAATTGGCTATTGATCAAGATTTGAGAGATTGAATTACCAAGGAATTGGAATTCAATCACTTAAGATTGCCAAGGAGATCAATGAATGCATTGATTGAGGAAGAGATGAAAATGAACTTGATCCGGAGAATACAACATCTCCTGAGCCCAATGAACTTCCCATTTCTTATCTTACCCATTCTCTTTACTTTCTGCCATTTACTTTTATGTTCATCTTCCCCATTCCCTATTTAAGATTCTGCAATTTTCTTTCCGTCGTTTACATTCAATCCTTTTCTTTCCATTAATTACATTTCCTGCCATTTACTTTCCTCCATTTAAATTCCTGCGATTCTCCAATCAAATTCTGCTTAGCTCAACTAGAACATTACTCCAATTAAAGTTGCTTGACCAATCCATCCCTGTGGGATTCGGCCTCACTCTATTGTGAGTTTTTACTTGACGACAATTCGGTATACTTGCTGAGGGAAAATTGTTGAGAGACAAGTTTCCGTGCATTAGGCAGACATGTCCTTACAAATTCAGTAGCTTCTTTTTGTAGAGTCGGCCAGTAAAATCCTGCCCAGAGTACTTTTTTGGTGAGTGCTTGTGCTCTGAGATGATTGCCACAGATGCCACTGTGTACTTCTTGTAGAACTTCCTTTGTGTTGGAGGTCGGTACGCATTTTAACAATGGTATTGAAATTCCTCTTCTGTATAGAGCATTATTTATGATAGTGTAGTATTGTGCCTCCCGTTTTAACCTTTTTGCCTCCTTCTCATCTGTAGGAAGTGTTTCTGTCTTGAGGTAGTTAATTATAGGAGTCATCCATTGTTGATCCAGACCTGTTATGGCCAGGATTTTTTCTTCCTCCTAGATTGACGAGTTCTGCAGTATCTCCTAGACGAGCCTTCTATTGTTGCCTCCTGGTTTGGGGCTGGCTAATTTTAAGAGTGCATTAGCTCGGGCATTTCGCTCGCGGGGTATGTGGCGGACCTCATATTCCCCAAGTTGTCTGAGCTGTTCCCTGGTTTTATCCAAGTACTTTTTCATGGTGGGATCCTTGGCTTGGTTGCTCCCTGCTATTTGTGAAGTGACCACCTGTGAGTCACTGAAGATGATGAGATTTTGAGCTCCAACTTCTTTAGCCAGCTTCAAACCAGCTAGTAGTGCCTCATATTCAGCTTGGTTGTTTGAGGCGGGGAACCCAAATTTGAGAGAGAGCTCGATTTGGGTTCCTTGGTTACTTTCAATTATCACACCCGCGCCGCTTCCAGTCTTATTTGAGGAGCCGTTCATGTAGAGATTCCATTCTATGGGGTTTCCGGGGTGTCTGTAAATTCTGCAATGAAGTCGGCCAGGTATTGTGATTTGATGGTTGTCCGAGCTTTGTATTGAAGGTCGAATTTGGACAACTCGACTGCCCATTGCAAGATTCTTCCTGCTAGGTCTGTTTTCTGCAGTATCCCTTTTATAGGTGATGCCAGGGCATTTTGGCCAGTTTCACTGACCTTTTCTTTACTATTTTTAGGATAGTTTCATGCATTTCTTTAGGAAATAAGCTAGTTTTGGGTAAATATTCACTTATGCCTTGACTCATGCATACATTGTGCATTTTACATGATTTCATGAGGATTTTGCATAAGTTTAGTGACAAATATTATGTTGCATTACTCATGACTTGGACTAGAGCTTTGATGCACTTTGTTGCTTGATTTCAGGAGCAAAAAGAAGCAAGAAAAGGAGAGGTAACTTGCAAAGATTAATGAGAAAAGTGATTGCCAATAACACTCTCAAAAAGCCATCAATACCCACGTTAGAGAGTCACGTTAACCAAGTTAACGTGAACTCTAACGTGGAGAAAAGAAGTTGAGCCAACGTTAGTGACACTCAACATTGTCACTAACATTGGCACTTACTCATAAGTGGCCACGTTAGAAGCCACGTTAACCTAGTTAATGCGGCCTCTAACGTTAAGGGGGAGGGAGAGAAGCCAACGTTAGTGACACTCAACATTGTCACTAACGTTGGCCTATGGTGCTAAGTACCACGTTAACTCCCACGTTAACTTGGTTAACGTGGGAAATAACGTAGAGAATGAAGAGTTGTCGACAACGTTAGTGACACTCAACATTGTCACTAACGTTGAAGCAACCACACAACCCCCAAGAGTCACGTTAACTTCCACGTTAACTTGGTTAACGTGGAAGCTAACGATGAGAAATGAAAGATGAGCCAACGTTAGTGACACTCAACATTGTCACTAACGTTGGGATGGCTAAAAGATGGCCACGTTAGAAGCCACGTTAACCTAGTTAACGTGAGCTTTAACGTGAATCAAGAAGGGGCACACTGGAACATTAGTGACAATGTTGAATGTCACCAACGTTCTCGAAGGTTGACAAGGCAACGTTAAAAGCCACGTTAACTTAGTTAACGTGGGTTTTAACGAAAGGCAAAAGGGGTGCATTGGAACGTTAGTGACAATGTTAAGTGTCACTAACGTTCCCGAACTTGGACTTTCATTAAATGATTAACACTCCTTACGCCCTGAGCTTAAGTCTCTGGCCACTACGCACTTTCTCTCTGCAAGTAAAGCCAAGCCCAAATAAAGAAAGGAACTGCTTCAAACTCAAGATCCAAAGGCCCAAGACTTGAAGAGTGAACTAGAAGCTGAGAAGAGTAGTATATATAGGAGTAGCTTTGAATTGTAAAATAGTTCTGGAGGCTGAAGAACCACTCTCTGTATTTTCTTTCTTTGCAATTTCTAGTTTTATGATGTATTCTCCATCTTTGTTTTCATTTTCAAGAGCTATGAACAACTAAACCCCTTTCATTGGGTTAGGAAGCTCTGTTGTAATTTGATGGATCAATACTAATTTTCATTGTTCTTCTTCTATCTTTCCTCTTGATTTTACTTGAATGCTTTCGATCTTCATCCAATTGAGTAGTTATCTTGGAAGAGAAGCTATTCAAACTTGGATCTCTTTTGAACCTTGGAAGAGGAATGAAGAGATCAAGCTAGAAATGCTTTCTCATGCTGGACCAAATTGGGTTTGGATGGGTATGTGACTGTAACCCTCTCAATACTTGGTTTGGGAAATGCATGTGGTATAATCAGTGACCATACTTCATCTCTTCTCATAAGAAATTGACCAAGGAATTGGCTATTGATCAAGATTTGAGAGATTGAATTGCAAGGAATTGTAATTCAATCACTTAAGATTGCCAAGGAGATCAATGAGTGCATTGATTGAGGAAGAGATGAAAATGAACTTGATCTGGAGAATTGCAACATCTCCTAAGCCCAATGAACTCCCCATCTCTAATCTCACCCATTCTCTTTAATTTTTGCGATTTACTTTTATGAGAAAATCCCCCATTCCCATTTACAATTCTGCACTTTATTTTCAGTCATTTACTTCCAGTCCTTTAATTCTAGCATTTACTTTTCTGTTATTTACATTCCCGCCATTTTATTTTCTGCAACTCTCAACCCAAATTTTGGATTTTCTCAACTAGAACATTCTTCTAATTAAAGTTGCTTGATCAATCAATCCCTGTGGGATTCGACCTCACTCTATTGTGAGTTTTTACTTGACGACAACTTCGGTACACTTGCTGAAGGGAGATTTGTTGAGAGACAAGTTTTCCGTGCATCAAGTTTATGGCGCCGTTGCCAGGGATTGATTGTGCATCAACATTGATTAGATTGGAAGATCACTAGATTGAGCATTTTATTTTGTGTATTTCATTTTCTGTTTGAGTGATTTACTTTTTGTTTTAGTTAAACTTCTTCTCTTCTCCCTCTACTCTTTTGTTTTTCTTTGTTATTTTCAATTCTGTTTGCTAACCCAATAACTGTTTGATATATTGCATCACCCACAACTAACATCAATTCTGACACAAATACTGTCTGCACCTATATTCTCTGCTTGTACTTGTTGGTTGTATGACAGGGAGAAGAAGTGGGGCTTCAACTTCCTTTGATTCTGAACCAGAGAGAACCTTCCTTAGACTAAGGAGGGAGGCAAAAGGAAAACGAGTAGTTGGTGCTGAAGAAGAAGAGGAACAGTTTGAGGAATACTTTGAACCAAACATGGAAGAAAATATGGAAAATCATCATGAAGAAGAGATTCACAACCATGGCAAAGGAGGTGGAGCAAATCATGCTGGGGAGGATAGAAGAGTTTTGGGCTCTTACATTAATCCAAACCCAGGCAATTGTGGAAGTAGCATCCAAAAACCAACAATCCATGCCAACAACTTTGAACTTAAACCACAGCTCATCACCCTTGTTCAGAACAACTGTTTGTTTGGAGGAGGTGTTCAAGAAGATCCCAACCAACATTTGACCACCTTCCTGAGAATATGTGACACAGTGAAATCTAATGGTGTTCATCCTGACGCCTATAGATTGCTCTTATTTCCCTTCTCACTCAGAGACAAGGTAGCCAAGTGGCTGGAATCCTTCCCAAGGGAGAGCTTGACAACTTGGGAGGATGTGGTGAACAAATTCTTAGCAAGATTCTACCCTCCTCAACGAATCAATAGGCTGAGATCTGAGGTTCAAACCTTCAGGCAACAGGATGGTGAGACTCTGTATGAAGCATGGGAGAGGTTCAAAGACTTAACAAGGAGGTGTCCACCTGACATGTTCAACGAATGGGTCCAGCTGCACATTTTCTATGAAGGGCTCTCTTATGAGTCAAAGAAGGCAGTAGACTATTCATCTGGAGCGTCCTTGAACAAGAAGAAGACCATTGAGGAAGCCATAGATGTTATTGAAACAGTAGCAGAAAATGACTACTTCTATGCTTCCGAAAGAGGGAACACAAGAGGAGTAATGGAGCTAAACAATGTAGACACTCTGTTGGCCCAAAACAAGCTCATTACCCAACAGCTTGCTGACCTCACCAAGAAGACGGAGATGAACCAAGTAGCAGCAATCTCCACTTCATCAACAACACAAGAAGGAGTAAACCAAGAAGCAGAAGGGAGTCAGGAGCAAGCCAACTACATTGGGAATTCACCAAGGAAAAACTATGATCCATACTCCAAGACTTACAACCCTGGATGGAGAAATCACCCGAACATTGGGTGGGAAAGTGAGCAAGATCAAAACCAAGACCAGAGACGTTACAACTCCAACAACAATGCAGCTCACCAACAATTCACCCAGAGGACATCTCAACACCCCCACAACAACACTTCTCCACATACTTATCAAAACCAAAACAGCACATCTGCTCCGAACCACTCATCAATTGATGACAGGCTCTCTAAGATTGAAGCCTTACTGGAAGGAATAAGCCAAGAGATTCAAGAAAATAAGGTGTTCAAGGAGGAGGTGTGAGCCAATATAAAGAACTAGGGAGAGACCATTAGGAAGCTAGAATTCCAGGTGGGATATTTAGCTGAGAAGATTCCCAAACCTACTGATAGCTTCCCAAGTGACACTGAGAAAAACCCCAAGGGAGAAGCAAAGAAAGTAAGATGGGAAGATTGCAAAATGGTCACTACAAGTGATCAAGAGATTGAAGACAAGCAAGGCAGAATGTGCAAACAACCTAAAGACAACTCAACTAAGGAGGAGGATAGAGATCACAAAGAACCAGAAATCGCACAACAAGAGCTGCTGAAGCTCTATGCACCATTCCCTCAACTGCTCAATGGTGCTGTGGGAAAAAGAATATACTCAAGGTTCCTAGACTTGTTTGCATCTCTGCATGTGAACATACCATTCATCAAGGCAATTCAACAAATGCCTGCATTCATCAAATATATGAAGGAACTTCTTCCCAGGAAAAGCTCACTCAAGGGAGGGCAGACTATAGTGATGAACAAGGAATGTAGTGCCCTTATTCAACCTGAGTTGCCTACAGAAAGAAGAGACCCAGGAAGTTTTCATATACCTTGTGCCATAGGAGAAAACATGTTCGACAGAGCACTATGTGATTTAGGGGCCAGCATCAACTTACTGCCCTTATCCCTGGTGAAGAGGCTGCAGATCAATGAGATAATGCCCACAGATGTCATTATCAGACTGGCTGACAAAACTCAAAAGTAAGCAATAGGAGTGGTGGAAAATGTGTTGCTAAAGGTTGGGAAGTACTTTCTCCCAACAGACTTTGTCATTCTGGACATGGAAGAAAGTCACACTCACCCAATCATATTGGGAAGATCATTTCTAGCTACGACCAGAGCACTTATTGATGTAGAGAAAGGGGAGCTAATATTGAGAATCCATGATGAACAACTCAGCTTCAATGTTTTCAACTTCTCACAAGAGACAGATCAAGAGGACAAGGAACTAAGCACAAACGATAAGGAGACAATGAAGGAGGAGACAAGCACTGAAGCACAGCTAGTTCATTCTGAAACCCCTTCAATTGATAAACAAGGAAAACAGCAACTTCCATAGCTCAAGGAAAAATTGGAGGAACCCAAACCTCTAGAGGCAGGTGAAGAAAGCATCACAACTCCTTGGAGAAAAGAGGTCACCAAGGGGAAGGCAACCTCAAAAGAAACAAAGAAGAAGGTACCAAGAAGATGGAGGAACAAGAAGATCCCTACGGAAGACTTCTCTCCAGGGGATAGAGTTGTCTTAGCCTACTTCCCAGATATTCCCCCTAAACTCCCTACTGTGCCATCTCAATTACCCAAGGTCTTCACTATCAACAGAGTTCTTTCCCTGGAATATGTGGAAATCATTGATCCAACCAATGGATACAAGTCCACAGCAAGAGGGGAGGACTTTAAGCACTACCAACCACCGTGATGAAAGAAAAACGTCAAGCTAGTGACGCTAAAGAAGCGCTTTATGGGAGGCAACCCATGTTTTATATGCTTTCAGATGATAATGAATAAGTCAATCTTTATGAGCTTCAACCAAACTTAACAAACAATTGGTGAAAATCTTCTTATGCAGAGTATAGTGAGGAACAAGTTTGGTGTTCAAAGCAAACCAAGTTGCATGCTAGTCTTGGGAGCTTTGAACACAAAAATTTCATCACAGTGCTTCAAACTAAGTTTGGTGTCACCCCATGGTGCCACCAAAATGCATATAAGGAACCACCAATAGTTAGTTAGTTAGTTGAAATTCATAAACAAACAATCAAATCCTTTCTTTCAATTTATTCTAGCCGTAGAGTTTTAATTTTCTTATATATTAATTCCCTTATTTCAAATCTTTATAGGAAAGGAAAAGAAGCATGAAAAGGGATTGATTGGACACTTAAATGGGGGAAATTTCACCACTTAAAGAAGAGGGGCTACACACTTGTTCTAAAGAGGGAATACGTTGGAAAATGTTGCCATGCAACATTGAAAAAAAGGGACCCCTAGAAGACCGAGCAATCCCCATCATAAAGTGATGATCCTTGTCTTCTAGCCATGCATAACCCCAACCGTCCATCAAGTGACCTCTTCATCAATCTACACCCTCCATTCTCTCACAGTTTCTCTATATAAACAACCCTTGTCCATACCACCCTTCATTGTCATCACACACCTTCAACACTCTTCATTTCGGTACAATACACCCCCTATCCAATTATAAACATTCCTCCCCTCACTCTCCTCATTGCCATAAAACTCTAAACAACCAAAAGTCTCCACAACCTTACCACCTTCACATATTAAATCATCATTCATGGCATCTTCAAGTTCTAAGAGAAGGGAAGGGAAAGAACCCATGGAAGAACACCCATATGATGAGAAGAGATTTAGAAGCTTGCATCATGCATTGCAATACGGGTGGATGGTTGATAAGGAAATTATTTATGAGCTGGGATTTGAAGTTAAGAAGACTGAATGCCCCGAAATCACAGAGAAGGTAGAAAGGAGAAGATGGGAGCTCCTCACTGACCCGGTCACTAAGGTGAATGCAAATCTCATAAGAGAATTTTATGCAAATGCAGTCAGGTATGATAAAAAAGATAAGTCATATACAAGCTTTGTGAGAGGAACAATGGTGGATTTTGGTCCCATGAGTGTAATGAGGGCATTGAAGCTACGGTCTATACCATTTGAAGAAGAAAGTTACCACTCAAGATTGGACAACAACCCCAATTAAGACCAGCTTTTACTAGACCTTTGTGTACCAGGAGCTGACTGGGAAAGGGGTGCAGGAAATAAACCAAAGTTCATTAAGAGAACAGATCTCACTCCTGAAGCTAAGGGGTGGTTCGAGCTAGTGAGGAGGTCTATTCTCCCAGCTGCAAACAACTCGGAGGTGAATCTCGAGAGAGCAACAATGTTGCATTGTATACTCAAGGGAGGAGAAATCAAAGTTCATGAGATCATAGCTCAAGGAATTAGAAAGATGGCAGAGAAAAGCGACTCAAGAGGAACATTAGGTTACCCCAGCACTATTTACCGAATATGCAAGAAAGCTAGGGTGGTTTTTGAAGATGAGGACCCCGTTTGGATAAAGGAAGGCATTCCAATAACGGTCCGAAGGATGAATGCTGTAGCACTTCCCCTGCCTCAACGGAAGCAAAGAAAGAGGACAGCCCTTCCAGTAGTTGAAGGACAGGTCTTAGAGGGACAAGCACCACAGACCTTGGACATGCACCAATTACAGGAAGCCATTGATGGCTTATCTAGACAATATTTGGAAAGTCAAGGAGCACAGAAAGAGCTTCAACTACAGATGATGGGGCAGCAAGATGAGTGGCAAAGGCAAATGATGGAACAGCAACTAAGCCAAGGACAACAATGGGGAGAAGCATTCAACAGGATGGAACAAAGGCAAAACCAGCAACAAGAATCCACCCAGAGGCTAATCAACATCCAAGCACATCAAGGGGCACACATACATGAGATGCATCGAAGACAAATAGAACAGGCAGAACTATTGGACGAGCAAAGGGCATTCGCAGAAGGAGTTTACATGAGTCAAACAGGACATCAGATAAATACTCAAGCCAGGCTCGGCTACTTAGTGGGACAGCTGCCAATATTGCATCCAGGAATAGCCAAGTATGATGAAATGAAGGATGAATTAGCACGAAAGGAAAGACAAAGGGTGGAAGAGAGTCATGAGTCAGTGAGGAAGGCACTCGAGGATTGGAAGCAAGCAAGATTGGCACGGATGCGAGGAAATGCAAGAGGAAACAAGGAGGACAAGCAAGGAAAAGAGCGTGGACACCCACAACAGTAAAAGGTGGTGGAGTTCCTTCTTTGTTCCATCTTTCTCTGTGTTTTAAATAAGGAAGATCTTGTATGAAATAGAACTTGCTTCCATGTTATGTTTAAACCTTTTTCAAATCATGTTATTTTTAGTTTTTGGTATTGAAGAGAGTCTATGTGCACTGGTCTTTATGTCACTGCATCATTCCGTTATTTACTTGTAAGCTTGTCCCTTTTTATCAAATGAAGAAGAGAATGTTTATGTTTTTAAAAAGACCAGGGTAGAGTTCATATTGTGGAAGTGCATTCATGAATCTTTGGGGTAGTCATAAGTTAGCTAAGTTGGTTCAACCACAAGGCTAGGAGGACAACTATCTATCCTGAATACTTTGCTTTGGATACACTCATGAGACTAAGTTAATAACAAAATCCTAATAAGAGAAAAAGGAAAGAACAATGGAAGTGAAAAACAAAAGAAAAAGAGTAAGCAACAAGGCTAGGCATCAATGGTTTTAAGCTTGAGGCAAGTGTCTGTGGTGCTCCTGTGTGAGGGATCTACTTAGATGAATAAGCTCTTAGGGGTGCCTTATCACTTAGTAACTTGGGTTAACTAACTCGGGATTATCAGCTGAAAGTCCACTATCAAGAGTAACCTTCACTACAGAACACTTAGTAACCCAAAGAGGTGCTGGACACCAAGGTCTCAAGAAAAGAAAATAAATAAACTAAATGCCTGTAGTGTGTATGTATGGGGGATAGGCTTGAGGGAGTAAGTCCTTAGGGGTGTCTCAACACCTAGTACCTTGAACCAACTGGTTCGGGAGTGTTGGCTGAAAGCTTATCTTAAAGAGTTACCCCCTTACAGAGCACTTAGCCTAAATAACACAAACAACCCTTGTAATAACAATAAAAGGATCAATGAATAAAAGTCTCATGGGATATGAACAAAGTGGGTGTTTTGGGACATGATAAAGGTCTGAAAGCCAGTATTGGAATGAACCTAAGTTGCTATGCATGAAACCACCATAAAATCAGTAATATGACTTCCACAAGGATGACTCATTCCTCTGAATATTCATTTCATCATTCTCTTGTTCCAGTACTTGCTTAGGGACAAGCAAGCTTTAAGTTTGGTGTTGTGATGCCAGGGCATTTTGGCTAGTTTCACTGACCTTTTCTTTATTGTTTTTAGGATAGTTTCATGCATTTCTTTAGGAAATAAGCTAGTTTTGGGTAAATATTCACTTATGCCTTGAATCAAGCATATATTGTGCATTTTACATGATTTCATGAGGATTTTGCATAAGTTTAGTGACAAATATTATGTTGCATTACTCATGACTTGGACTAGAGCTTTGATGCACTTTGTTGCTTGATTTCAGGACCAAAAAGAAGCAAGAAAAGGAGAGGTAACTTGCAAAGATTAATGAGAAAAGTGATTGCCAATAACACTCTCAAAAAGCCATCAATACCCACGTTAGAGAGTCACGTTAACCAAGTTAACGTGAACTCTAACGTGGAGAAAAGAAGTTGAGCCAACGTTAGTGACACTCAACATTGTCACTAACATTGGCACTTACTCATAAGTGGCCACGTTAGAAGCCACGTTAACCTAGTTAATGCGGCCTCTAACGTTAAGGGGGAGGGAGAGAAGCCAACGTTAGTGACACTCAACATTGTCACTAACGTTGGCCTATGGTGCTAAGTACCACGTTAACTCCCACGTTAACTTGGTTAACGTGGGAAATAACGTAGAGAATGAAGAGTTGTCGACAACGTTAGTGACACTCAACATTGTCACTAACGTTGAAGCAACCACACAACCCCCAAGAGTCACGTTAACTTCCACGTTAACTTGGTTAACGTGGAAGCTAACGATGAGAAATGAAAGATGAGCCAACGTTAGTGACACTCAACATTGTCACTAACGTTGGGATGGCTAAAAGATGGCCATGTTAGAAGCCACGTTAACCTAGTTAACGTGGACTCTAACGTGAGACCTAGGGGCACATTGGAACGTTAGTGACAATGTTGAATGTCACTAACGTTCTCGAAGGATGGCAAAGGCCACGTTAGAAGCCACGTTAACCTAGTTAACATGAGCTTTAACATGAATCAAGAAGGGGCACACTGGAACGTTAGTGACAATGTTGAGTGTCACTAACGTTCTCGAAGGTTGACAAGGCAACGTTAAAAGCCACGTTAACTTAGTTAACGTGGGTTTTAACGAAAGGCAAAAGGGGTGCATTGGAACGTTAGTGACAATGTTAAGTGTCACTAACGTTCCCGAACTTGGACTTTCATTAAATGATTAACACTCCTTACGCCCTGAGCTTAAGTCTCTGCCCACTCCGCACTTTCTCTCTACAAGTAAAGCCAAGCCCAAATAAAGAAAGGAACTGCTTCAAACTCAAGATCCAAAGGCCCAAGACTTGAAGAGTGAACTAGAAGCTGAGAAGAGTAGTATATATAGGAGTAGCTTTGAATTATAAAATAATTCTGGAGGCTGAAGAACCACTCTCTGTATTTACTTTCTTTGCAATTTCTAGTTTTATGATGTATTCTCCATCTTTGTTTTCATTTTCAAGAGCTATGAACAACTAAACCCCTTTCATTGGGTTAGGGAGCTCTGTTGTAATTTGATGGATCAATACTAATTTTCATTGTTCTTCTTCTATCTTTCCTCTTGATTTTACTTGAAAGCTTTCGATCTTCATCCAATTGAGTAGTTATCTTGGAACAAAAGCTATTCAAACTTGGATCTCTTTTGAACCTTGGAAGAGGAATGAAGAGATCAAGCTAGAAATGCTTTCTCATGTTGGACCAAATTGGGTTTGGATGGGTATGTGACTGTAACCCTCTCAATACTTAGTTTGGGAAATGCATGTGGTATAATCAGTGACCATACTTCATCTCTTCTCATGATCAATTGACCAAGGAATTGGCTATTGATCAAGATTTGAGAGATTGAATTGCAAGGAATTGTAATTCAATCACTTAAGATTGCCAAGGAGATCAATGAGTGCATTGATTGAGGAAGAGATGAAAATGAACTTGATCCGGAGAATTACAACATCTCTTAAGCCCAATGAACTCCCCATCTCTAATCTCACCCATTCTCTTTAATTTTTGCGATTTACTTTTATGAGCAAATCCCCCATTCCTATTTACAATTCTGCAATTTATATTCAGTTATTTACTTCCAGTCCTTTAATTCTAGCATTTACTTTTCTGTTATTTACATTCCCGCCATTTTATTTTCTGCAACTCTCAACCCAAATTCTGGATTCGCTCAACTAGAACATTCTTCTAATTAAAGTTGCTTGATCAATCAATCCATGTGGGATTCGACCTCACTCTATTGTGAGTTTTTACTTGACGACAACTTCGGTACACTTGCCGAAGGGAGATTTGTTGAGAGACAAGTTTTCCGTGCATCAATAGGCTGGTTGGTCCAAACCCTAATAGTGTGAGCTTGGAAGTATGGACGAAGCCGTCGAGATGTTAGTATGAGAGCATAGGCAAATTTTTCTATTTTTTGGTAGTTCAGCTCGGATCCTTGTAGTGCTTTACTGATGAAGTATACGGGTTGTTGCCCACTGTCGTCTTCTCAAACTAGTGCTGAGGCTACTGCCTGACTTCCTACCGCTTGGTATAATATGAGTGGTTCTCCTTCTCGTGGCCGAGATAGGATAGATGGTTGTCCTAGGAATATTTTGAAATCTTAGAAGGCCTGTTCGCACTCCGTTGTCCATTCGGACTTCTTTCCTTTCCATAGAGTAGCATAGAAGGGGAGAGATCTTATTGCTGATCCCGCTAGAAATCTGGACAAGGCTGTTAGTCTTCCATTAAACTGTTGTACCTCTTTGATGCAAGTCGGGCTCTTCATATCGAGTATAGCCTGGAATTTATCCGGATTAGCCTCGATTCCTCTTTGTGTGAGCATAAAACCCAGGAATTTGCCCGCTTCTACTGCGAAGGTGCATTTTGTGGCGATTAAGTCACATGCCATGCCTTCTTATGGTGTCGAATATTTGGGCGAGGTCGGACAGCAACGTCTCTTCACTTTGTGTCTTTATTAACATGTCGTCCACATAGACTTCCATGATTTTTCCAACATGATCCGTGAAGACCTTATTCATTAATCTCTGGTAAGTAGCTCCCGCATTTTGAGACCAAAAGGCATGACGATGTAGCAATAGTTTGCTTTTGGTGTTAAGAATGAAGTTTTTTCTTGATCGGGTGGATACATTGAGATTTGATTATATCCCGAATATGCGTCCATAAACGAGAGGTATTTATATCCGAAGGAGGCATCTACTAGAGCATCGATACTTGGGAGTGGATAAGGATCTTTTGGGCAGGCTTTGTTGAGATCAGTGTAGTCGGTGCACATTCGCTACTTTCCATTTGATTTTTTCACCAAGACGACGATAGCTAGCCATAGTGGGAACTTGACTTCTCTTATGAATCCTACCTCCAGTAGAGCTTGTACCTGCTCTTCCACAGCTTGGGATCGTTCTGGCCCGAGCTTTCTTCGTCTCTGTTGTATCGGCCGAGATCCTAGGTAGACCGCCAACTTGTGGCACATTAATTTGGGGTCTATGCCTGGCATGTCTGCAGCCTTCCATGCAAAGAGGTCGACGTTATCTCGTAAGAAATGTATGAGTGATTCTTTTATGTCTCCTTTCAGGATCGTACCAATGTTGGTTGTCTTGTCCGGGATGTCTCCGATCTGGACTTTCTCTACTTCACCTTTGAGTTGTGGGCAGAGTTCTTCCTGCCTCTGAACTCTACTAAGTTCGATTGTGTGGAAATCTTCTCCTCTGCCTCTGAGGCGTGCTGTTTTCTGGTCTGCTTTTATTGTAGCTATCCCTTCTGCAGTTGGGAATTTCATGCATAGATGTGGAGTCGAGACTATTGCGCCAAGCTGATTCAATGTTGTTCGACCTATTAAGGCGTTGTAGGCTGAACTCACGTCGACCACGATGTAGTCTATCTTGAGTGTTTTTGACTGTTTTCCTTTTCCGAAGGTTGTGTGTAGTGAGATGTATCCAAGTGGTTGAATTAGAGTGTCTCCCAGTCCGAACAGGTTGTTTGGGTATGCTCTAAGTTTTTTTTCTTCCAGGCCGAGCTTGTCGAAGGCAGTTTTGAACAAGATGTCGGCGAAGCTCCCTTGGTCTATCAGTGTGCCGTGGAGATTTGCGTTTGCCAATATAATAGTGATGACCATGGGATCGTAATGTCCTGAGATGATACCGGATGCGTCTTCTTTGGTGAAAGTAATTGCGGGGATGTTGGGTGCTTCTTCTTTCCCCTCAACATGATATACTTCTTTAAGATATCTTTTGCGAGATGATTTGGAGATTCCTCCTCCCGTAAATCTGCCGTGTATCATGTGGACGTGTCTTTCTGGGGTACGAGGTGATCGCTCGATTTGTCCGACATCTTCGTCCCTTCTTCTTTTTCTTTGCTCATCATCCCAGGTGGCCAGATACCAGTCTAATTTCCCTTCTCTTACTAGTTTTTCTATGACATTCTTTAAGTCAAAACATTCATTGGTAGAATGCCCACGGATTCGATGGTATTCGCAATATTCAGTCCGATTTCCTCCTTCTTTTTTGCCTTTGAGTGGTCGAGCTAGGGGTATTTTTCAGTGTGGCAGACTTCTCTGTAGACATCCACAAGGGACACCAGAAGAGGGGTGTGATTGTGAAATTTTTTGATTTTCTCCCCATGTCGATCTTACTTCTTTTTGAATTACTAATAAACTTGGGGCAGGCTTGGTTTTGTCTTTCTGGATAGAGAATCTGGCTAGAAACTTTTTGGCCAAGTCGTCAAAGCTTGAGATGGACCCCGATTGTCGAACTACCTAATCGTCGTTTTGGTCAAGGTAATTGGGAAGGCTTTGCAACGGACTGCGTCCGAGGCGTCGGTGAGGTACATTTGACTTCTGAAATTGCTGAGGTGATGGCTGGGATCTGTCGTGCCATCGTATAAAGGCATATCCGGGAGTCTAAAGTCTTTAGGGATTTTGGTCTTCATGATCCCTCTAGTGAATGGATCTTGATCCTTGCGGGAGCTGTCCTCATGGATGGATCAAGTAGCTTTGGTTTCGAGATCGGCTTCGAGTTTTAGAAGTTTATCTTCTAATTCCCGGTGCCGCTTTATCTCCCTTTGTAGATCTTTTCCAGCTTCTCGCTCATGTTGTACTTCTTTTTCAAGTTGTTTTAAACGATCATGAAGCATCTCTAGAGCTCCCGGGTTTGGTGAGTTTTTGTCCCCGTTAGATTCCGAGGTATCTTTTGGTGTATTGTATGCGTTTTTGTGTGGCGTTCTATCTTCTAGATCTGAATCATGGTCATTGTCATGGTCATCTGCCATGGTGATGGGATGACTTCCAAGTTCCCCGGCAACGGTGCCAATGTTCCGAGGGTTACCTGAAACTGTAGGTCGATATCGAACGAGATCTTCTGTGCTGATCGGAGATGATGCGTCCGGCTGTGAATGGAGGCCAGAGCTATTGCATCCGATTTGTTGAGCTTGGCTGCACTGCTGATCCTTCGTCACCGGAGGGTGGGGGTACCTACAAGGGACTCCGATGCTTAATTTAGCAAGGGTATTAAGCAGGTTTTTTGTAGAATTAGAGTATGAGTTACCCCTGGGTGCTCCAGTGTATTTATAATGGTGTGGAGTGACCTTTTTAGATAAGATAAGTTAGTTATCTTATCTTATCTTTATCTTTGAGTGAGGTCATCTTATCTTCAAGCGAACCGCCCTTATCTCTGTAGGCTTGGGCCGCCTTTGGATTTGGGTCGTGTTCCTCTATCTGGGCCCTTTACTGGGCTTTCCTGGCAATTTGGCCGAGCTCTTTGAGAAGAGATCGGATAGTCTGACCTGAAGAGGTCGGTCACTTTGTCGATAAAACATCCCGGGTCGGATAGCTTGACCTTGGGTGTGAACAGGACCCTTGTAGTGCTTTGCTGATGAAGTATATAGGTTGTTGTCCGCTTTCGTCCTCTCTAACCAGTGCTGAGGCTACTGCCTAATTTCCTACTGCGAGGTACAATACAAGTGGTTCTCCTTTCCTTTGCCGAGTTAGAATAGGTGGTTGTCCTAGGAACCTTTTGAAATCTTGGAAAGCTTGCTCGCATTCCGTTGTCCATTCAAACCTCTTTCCCTTCCTTAAAGTGGAGTAGAAGGGGAGAGATCTTATTGCTGATCCGGCTAGAAATCTGGACAAGGCTGCTAATCTTCCATTGAGTTGTTGTACCTCTTTGACACAGGTTGGGCTCTTCATGTCGAGTATAGCCCAGCATTTATCCGGATTTGCCTCGATTCCTCTTTGTGTGAGCATGAAACCCAAGAATTTGCCAGCTTCTGCTGCGAAGGTGCATTTTGCAGGGTTAAGTCGCATGCCATGCCTTCTTATAGTGTCAAATACTTGGGTGAGGTCGGACAGTAATGATTCCTTGCTTTGTGTCTTTACTAACATGTCGTCCACGTATACTTCCGTGACTTTCCCGATATGGTCTGTAAAGACTTTATTCATTAATCTTTGATAAGTGGCTCCTGCATTTTTGAGTCCAAATGGAATGACAACGTAGCAGTAGTTTGCTTTTGGGGTTAAGAATGAGGTTTTTTCTTTATCAGGTGGGTACATTGGGATTTGATTATATCCCGAATAGGCGTCCATAAACGAGAGGTATTTGTATCCCGAAGAGGCATCCACTAGAGGCATCCACTAGAGCGCGATACTTGGGAGTGGATAAGAATCTTTTGGGCAAGCTTTGTTGAGATCAGTGTAGTCGGTGCACATCCGCCACTTTCCATTTGATTTTTTTCACCAAGACGACGTTAGCAAGCCATATTGGGTACTTGACTTCCCTTATGAATCCTGCTTCCAGTAGATCTTGTACCTGCTCTTCCACAGCTTGAGATCGTTATGGCCCAAGCTTTCTACATCTCTGCTGTACTGGCCGAGATCCTGGATATACTGCCAGCTTGTGGCACATTAGTTTGGGGTCTCTACCCGGCATATCTGCAGCCTTCCATGCAAAGAGGTCGGCATTATTTCTTAAGAACTGTATGAGGGACTCCTTTACGTCTCCTTTTAGGATTGTGCCGATATTGGTTGTTTTATCTGGGACAACTCCGATCTGGACTTTTTCTATTTCGCCTTCGAGTTGTGGACGAAGCTCTTCCCGCCCTTGAACTCCCCCGAGTTCGATGGTGTAGAATTCTTCTCCTCTGCCTCTAAGGTTCAGACTTTCATTGTAACAGCGGCGCGCTGTCTTCTGGTCTGCTTTTATCGTAGCTATCCCTTCTGTGGTTGGGAACTTCATGCACAGATGTGGAGTCGAGACTACTGCGCCAAGCAGATTTAATGTTGTCCGACCTATCAGGGAATTGTAGGCTGAACTTACGTTGACCACAATGTAGTCTATTTTGAGTGTTTTTGACCGGTTTCCTTTTCCAAAGGTTGTGTGCAATGAGATGTATCCAAGTGGTTGGATTGGAGTGTCTCCTAGCCTGAATAAGCTGTTCGGGTATGCTCTGAGTTCCTTTTCCTCTAGGCCGAGTTTGTCGAAGGCGGTTTTGAACAAGATGTCAGCCGAGCTTCCTTGGTCTACCAGTGTGCGGTGGAGATTAGCGTTGGCCAATATGATAGTGATGACCATGGGATCGTCATGTCCCGAGATGATGCCAGCTGCGTCCTCTTTAGTAAAAGTGGTAGTAGGAAGGTCGGGTGCTCCTTCTCCTCCCTCGACATGATATACTTCTTTAAGATGTCTTTTGCGAGATGATTTGGAGATTCCTCCTCCTGCGAATCCTCCGTGTATCATGTGGACATGTCTCTCCGGGGTATGAGGTGGTCGTTCAGTTCGTCTGACGTCTTCGTCCCTTCTTCTTTTTCTTGGCTCATCTGCTTTGCTGGCTAAGTACCGATCTAGTTTACCCTCTCTCACCAGTTTTTCTATGACATTCTTCAAGTCGAAGCACTCGTTGGTGGAATGTCCATAGATTCGATGGTATTCACAGTATTCTGTCTGATTTCCTCCTCCTTTCTTGCTTTTGAGTGGGCGAGGTGGGGGTATCCTTTCGGTATGGCATACTTCTCGATAGACATCTACAAGAGACACCCGAAGAGGGGTGTAATTGTGGTATTTCTTGATCTTTTCTCCATGCTGATCTTCTTTTTTTTTGGACTCTTTATCCTTATCTTGGGAGGAGTAGGAGAATCCTGTCTTTGAGGTCTCTCCTAGTCGAGAGTTTTCCTCCATGTTGATGTATTTCTTTGCTTGTTCTTGAACTTCATTTAGGAATGTGGGATGTTTTTTTGATATGGAGTGACTAAAAGGTCCATCTCGTAAGACATTGATGAGACCCATAATGGCTGCTTCTGTCGGCAGACTTTGTATATCTAGACATGCTTTGTTGAATCTTTCCATGTAGCTGCAAAGGCTTTCCCGATCTCCTTGCTTAATCCCTAATAGGCTTGGGGCGTGTTTAGTTTTGTCCTTCTGGATGGAGAATCTGGCTAGAAACTTCTTGGCTAAGTCGTTAAAGCTTGAGATGGACCTAGGGGGCAGTTTGTCGAACCATTTAATTGCTGTCTTTGTCAAGGTAGTTAGGAAGGCTTTGCATTGAACCGCGTCTGAGGCATCGGTGAGATACATTCTACTTCTGAAATTACTGAGATGATGGATGGGATCTGATGTGCCGTCGTACGGAGTCATGTCAGGGGGTTTGAAGTCTTTTGGGATTTTGGCCTTCATGATCTCTTTGATAAATGGGTCTTGGTCCTTGCGAGGGCTGTCTTCATGATTGGATCGGATAGTTTAGCTTTGAGGTCGGCTTCAAGCTTTAGGAGCTTGTCCTCTAGCTCTCAGCGTCGCCTAGCTTCCCTTCGTAGGTCTCCCTCGGCCTCCCTTTGATATTCAACCGCTTTTTTGAGTTGTTTGAGGCGATCTTGGAGTGCCTCCATGACTCCTGTGTTTAGCGAGTTCTTATCTTTGTTAAGCTGAGAAGTATCATCTAGTGTGACCTCTGCGTTCTTATGCGGTGTTCTGTTCTCCAAATCAGAATTGTGGTTGTCCGCCATGATGATGGGATGACTTCCAGGTCCCCAGCAACGGCGCCAATGTTCCGAGGGTTACCTGAAACTGTAGGTCGATCTCGGACGAGATCTTCTATGCTGGTCGGCGATGATATGTCCAACTTGTGGGTGGTGGTTGGAGCCGCCGTGTCTGACTTGTTGGACTTGTTGATGATGCTGATCTTTCGTCACTAGAGGGTGGGGGTACCTGCAAGGGACTCCGATGCTTAAGTTAGCAAGGGTATTAAGCAGATTTTTAGTTGAATCAGAGTATGAGTTATACCTGGGTGCTCCAGTGTATTTATAATATTGTAGAGTGATCTTTCGGGAGATAAGATAGTTATCTTATCTTATCTTTGAGTGGAGTCTTCTTATCTTCAAGGGAACCGCCCTTATTTTCTCTAGGCTTGGGCTGCCTTTGGATTTGGATCGTGTTCCTCTGTTTAGGCCCTCTTGGGCCTCTGTAGTGATTTGGCCGAACTCTTCTAAAGAGATCGGGTAGTTCTGACCTGAAGAGGTCGGTCGATTCAGCCTGGGTCGGATAGCTTGACCCAGGGTATGAACAACGACCCAGTGCACTTGCTGGTTAGTTGTACCAGAGTTGTGAAAAGTGTGATCACAATTCTATGCACTAGTCATTTGGTGGGCAGTGTGATTGATGCATATGAGAATTTGGAGGCCCAGGTTCGAGTTCTTACCCCCGAGCTCGACCTCACTTTATTCAGTTTGGATAACGTAGTGGAGGACAGGAGGATCGTGCCTACCCCAGATAACGAGGATGAGAGTCCTCCTTTTGTGCCGCCAGGGAAAGCCGTAGCCGCTTCAGCCTCTTCCGTATCTTCAGAAGTCGACCAGCCAGAGCTTGATCCTGATGTACAAATTTTGAACAGGCCGAATGGAACTGTTGATGCCGTCCCGATTGCGACCATTCCTACTCCTGCAGCCAAGGATGCCACTACTGGGGAGAATTTAAATCCTTTATAATTTTCCATGCTTGTTTTATAGTCCGGTTTGTGGATTTTAGACTTGTTTTTTGTAAATCTCTTTATGGTTGGCTTCTTTGACATTTGGTTGCTTCTTAGCAACTTTATTTTGCTAAACAAAACACTTTAAACTCCGAGGCTGCCTTTTTGGGTGGCCTTTTGAGTCTTTAATGCTTTATGATAGATATGCTCTTGCTGATATGTTAGTCATACATTCGCAACTTTTGTGGATCTTTACAGCGGTTTGGTACTTTTCCTGTCCGACCTTCTTGATAATGTAGGTTTTTGGCCCTTTTCTTTTTTTTCTTTTTGGATCATGCCTTGCTTTCTGCTTGGGCGAGGTGATCCTTTGGTATCCGGGCTAACTTGTCCGATAAATTTTTAGTGTTCTTATAGAACTTTTTTAGTTATCGTCTTCTTTGTAGCCCTGCTTCGAGATCGTTCCTTTGTTTGAGTGGAGTTGTTCCCCTTTTTGCCAAGCACTTTGAGCCTTAAGTTGTTTCTCAACCTTTTGGCTTGTTCTTGAGATCATGCTTGTGCCTTTTCTTGGCTGACGTTGACCTGTAGGACTTTGTTACCCAGGTTTTTTAGTCACATTCCCAACAAATTTTTAGGTAGTGTTCCGATGAGGAACCTTTTCTTTATAGTTTGTTAGGATGATTTTTTAGCACCGTCTTGACTTGTGCTTTTGCTTTTTAGGTAATGTATTTTTTGCAAGACTTGTACCTTTATAGCGGAGCAGCTCGGACCTTCTGGAGGTGTCTACGTCCCTTTTTAGTGATCCTTTCGTTGGTCCGACTTCTCTGTCGGGCCTTATTAAGTTATTTTTAGTAATCCATTTTTAGTCAAACTTCGTCAGGTCGCTTTTTATGGGTTACTTTTTATAACTTCTTGCATTAATCTGCTTGTATCGCTTTCACCTTGCCGACTTCTTTGTAATCGGTCGATGAATTTGGTTTTCACCTTGCCGACTTTTTTGTAATCGGGCGACGAATTTTTGCGTTTTACGAGCTTATATTAATGCGTCTTGGTAGGAAACTTTTTAGGGAATCTAAAAACTTTATTCAAATGGTAATAAAAGATACAAATATGAACAAGAGTGTATACATATGAGTGCTGACCCTTCTAGATCTCGGCTTGGCGCCTCATTAAAAAACCTTTTTAGGAAAAAGAGTGCACCTTGACCTAAGATCTTTTATTGTTTTCTAACTATAGTACCTTCTTAGGTTACAGGCATGCCATGACCTGGGTAGCTCTCGTCCCTCGAGGTCGGACACCTTGTAGTAACCTTTTCCCAATACTTCTGTTACTCGGTATGGTCCTTTCCAGTTAGCTGCTAGCTTCCCTTCTCCTAACCGACCTGCTCCGATATCATTTCGGATTAAGATAAACGACTTTTCGATTATACCTCAGAGCCATTCGATGCTTTAGGGCTTCCTCTTTAATCCAAACTTTTTCTCAAACTTCTGGAAGTAGATCGGGCTCTTCCATTTGAGCCTGGGAATTGACATCTTCATTAAAGAGAATCATTCTAGGAGATCCTTCTTCTATCTCTACGGGGATCATTGCCTCTATTTCGTAAGCAAGTCGGAATGGTGATTCCCCAGTTGTTGAGTGTGGTGTTGTCCGATGTGCCCATAGGACTTGCGGGAGCTCTTCAGCCCAAGCTCCCTTAGCATCCTATAACCTCCGTTTTAACCCGGCCAGTATGACTTTGTTGGTGGCTTTTGCTTGTCCATTGGCTTGTGGGTGCTCTACAGAGGTGAACTGATGCTTAATTTTTAGATCAGCTACCAGATTTCTAAAGCCTGTGTTGGTGAATTGAGTACCATTATCTGTGGTGATGGAGCATGGGACCCCAAACCTTGTGATAATGTTTCTATATAGAAATTTTCGACTTCTTTGGGCTGTGGCATTAGCTAATGGCTCTGCCTCAATCCACTTTGTGAAGTAGTCTATGCCTACAATGAGAAACTTGACTTGTCCAGACCCTTAGGGGAATGGTCCAAGGAGGTCGAGCCCCTACTTTGCGAATGGCCAGGGTAAAGTAACGCAGATGAGCTCCTCAGGTGGAGCTATATAGAAGTTGGCATGCTTCTGACATGGTGGGCATGTCTTTACAAACTCTGTTGCTTCTCTTTTACAAGGTCAGCCAGTAGAAATTGCCGCACATGCCACTGTGGACTTCTTCGAGAACTTTCCTTGTAGTGGAGGTCAAAACGCATTTTAGGAGAGTTGTAAAGATTCCTCTCTTATACAGGACATCTTGTATTATGGTGTAGTACTGTACTTCTTGTATTAGCCTTTTTGTCTCATTTATGTTTGTGGGAAGTGTTTCTGACTTGAGGTAGTTAATTATGGGAGTCATCCATCCTTGATCCTGTCCTGATATGGCTAGGATCTTTTTTTCCTCCGAGGTTGATGGACTTCAGAGTGTTTCTTGGATGAGACTTCTATTATTGCCCCCTGGTTTGGTATTGTCTAGTTTTGAGAGTGCATCAGCTCGTGCATTCTGTTCTCGGGGTATGTGTCGGACCTCATATCCCTTAAATTGTCCGAGCTGTTCTTTGGTTTTATCAAGGTATTTTTTCATAGTGGGATCCTTAGCTTGATAGCTCCCATCTATTTGTGAAGTAACTATTGGGAGTCGCTAAAAATGGTAAGTCTTTGAGCTCTCACTTCCCTAGCCAGCCTCAAACCAGCCAGTAGTGCTTCAAACTCAGCTTGATTATTCGAGGCAGGAAACTCGAACTTTAAGGAGAGCTCGATTTGTGTTCCCTGATCGCTTTCTAAGATGACGCCTATGCCACTCCCTATTTTCTTTGAGGAGCCATCTACATAAAGACTCCACTTTGTAGGGGTACCTGGGGTGTCAGTATACGCTGTGACAAAGTCGGCCATGTATTGGGATTTAATAGTTGTTCAAGCTTCATATTTGATGTCAAATTCGGCCAACTCGACTGCCTATTGTAGGATTCTTCTAGCTAAGTCTGTTTTCTGTAAGATCCCCTTTATGGGTTGGTTGGTCCGTACTCTGATGGTGTGAGCTTGAAAGTATGGTCGAAGTTGTTGGGAAGTAAGTATGAGGGTGGAGGTGAACTTTTCTATTTTTTGATAGTTTAATTCGGCCCCTTGTAAAGCCTTACTAATGAAGTAGATGGGTTGTTACCCACTTTCATCTTCTTTGACTAGTGCTGATGCCATTGTCCGACTTCCTACTGCGAGATATAGTATGGGCTCTTAACCTTGCTGAGGTCGAGTAAGGACAGGTGGTTGCCCTAGAAATTTTTTGAAATCTTGGAAGGCTTGTTCGCATTCTAGGGTCCATTCGAACCTCTTTCCCTTCCTTAATGTTGCATAGAAGGGGAGAGATCTTAAGGCTGATCCAGCTAGGAACCTAGACAGAGCCGCTATTCTTCCATTGAGCTGCTGGACCTCTTTGACATAGGTCAGACTTTTCATGTGAAGTATGGCCTGACACTTATCTGGGTTTGCTTCGATTCCTCTTTGGGTGAGCATGAAGCCCAGGAATTTGCCAGCTTCTACCGTAAAGGTGCACTTTACGGGGTTAAGTCGCATGTCGTGCTTTCTTATGGTGTCGAACACTTTAGTGAGGTCGAACAACAACGATTCCTCACTTTGTGTTTTTACCAGCATGTCATCTACATAAACCTCTATTAGCTTTCTGATGTGGTCCGCAAAGACTTTGTTCATCAGTTTTTGGTAGGTAGCCCCTGTGTTCTTGAGTCCGAAGGGCATGACTATGTAGCAGTAATTTGCCTTTGGAGTTAGGAACGATGTCTTCTCTTGGTCGGGTTGATACATTGGGATCTGGTTGTATCCCGAATAAGCGTCCATGAAGGAGAGGTACTGATAGCCTGACGAAGCGTCGACTAGTGTGTCAATGTTCGGGAGGGGGTAAGGATCTTTTGAGAAGGCTTTGTTAAGGTCGGTGTAATTGGTGCACATCCGTCATTTCCCATTTGACTTTTTGACCAACACCACGTTGGCTAGCCATAGTGGGTATTTTACCTCCCTTATGAATCCTACCTCCAACAAGGCCTGTACCTGCTCCTCTACAGCCTGCGACCTTTCTGGGCCGAGCTTCCTACGCTTTTATTGTACTGGCCAAGACCCTGGGTATACGGCTAACTTGTGGCACATTAGTCCGGGATCAATACCAGGCATGTCGGTGGCCTTCCATGCAAGGAGGTCGGAGTTATCTTTTAGGATCTTTATTAGTAGTTCCTTTAGGTCTTTTCTCAGATTTGCTCCTATACTAGTTGTTTTGTTTGGATTGTCCCTAATTTGAACTTCTTGAGTTTCACCTTCTGGTTGAGCACAGAGTTCTTCGCGAGCTCAAATTCTCCTGAGTTTTATAGTATTGGTTTCTTTTCCTCTGTGGTCTCCTTTAAGATTCAGACTTTCGTTGTAACAGCGTCGTGCGAGTTTTTGGTCTCCCTTTATGGTAGCGATCCCTTCCAGAGTGGGGAACTTCACGCATAGGTGTGGAGTGGAGACTACGGTGGAGAGCTGGTTTAGCGTCATCCGACCTATTAACGCGTTGTAGGACGAGCTCACGTCGACTACTATATAGTCTATGCTCAACGTCTTGGACCAAGTTCCTTTTCCAAAGGTGGTATGCAGGGAGATGTATCCTAATGGTTGAATCGGGGTGTCTTCGAGTCCGAACAAGTTATTCGGATATGCTCTGAGCTCTTTATCTTGTAGGCCGAGCTTGTTGAAGGTGGATTTGAACAGGATGTCCGCGGAGCTTTCCTGGTCGATCAATGTTCAGTGGAGGTTGGCGTTGGCCAGTATTATGGTAATGACCATAGGGTCATCATGTCCTAGGATGATGCCCACAGCATCTTCTTGGGTGAAGGTGATATTGGGGAGGTCGATCGACCTGTCTCCTCCTCAAACATGGTACACCTCTTTGAGGTGTCTCTTGCGTGATGACTTAGAGATCCCACCTCCTGCGAATTCCCCATTTATCATATGAACATGTCTCTCAGGGGTGTGTGATGGGCGTTCGACTCACCCAACCTCTTCATCCCTTCTTTTTTTTTCTTTGGCTCGTCTACTTTATTAGCCAGAAACCAATCTAGTCTCCCTTCCCGTGCTAGTTTTTCAATGCCATTCTTTAGATCAAAGTAGTCTTTGGTGGAATGTCCATAGATTCGGTGATATTCGCAATACTCTGTCTGATATCCTCCTCCTCTTTTATGTTTAATCGGACGAAGGGGCGGGATCTTTTCAGTGTTGCATATCTCTCTGTATACATCCACAAGAGACACTATGAGCGGAGTATAGTTGTGGTACTTTCGAGGTTTCTCAGCAGGCTGATCCTTCTTTTTCCTAGACTTTTTATCCTTATCTCGAGATGGGTAGGAGGATCCGGATTTTGAGGTTTCTCCTAATCGAGAATTCTCCTCCATATTGATATACTTTTCTATCCGTTCTTGTATCTCGTTCAGGGATGTTGGACATTTTTTGGATATTGAATGGCTAAAAGGTCCCTCTCTCAGGCCGTTGATGAGCCCCATGATGGCCGCTTCTGTTGGGAGCTTTTGTATGTCGTGACATGCTTTGTTGAACCTTTCCATGTAGCTGTGGAGGCTTTCCCGATCTCCTTGTTTAATTCCTAGCAGGCTTGGGGCGTGTTTGGTCTTGTCCTTCTGGATGGAGAACCTGGCGAGGAACTTTTTGGCTAAGTCGTCAAAACTTGTGATTGACCTTGGACGTAAGCTGTCGAACCATTTTATTGCTGTTTTCATCAGGGTAGTCAGGAATGCTTTGCATCAAATTGCGTCTGAGGCGTCTGTGAGATACATCTTGCTTCTGAAATTGCTGAGATGATGGCTGGGGTCAGATGTACCATCATATGGGGTCATGTTAGGAGCTTTGAAGTCCTTTGATACTTTAGCTTTCATGATTTCTTTTGTGAATGGATCTTGGTCCTTGTGGGGGTTATCCTCGTGGCTGGATTTAGTTTTGAGATCAGCTTCGAGCTTTTGGAGCTTGTTCTCCAACTCTCGACGTCGCCTTGTTTCTCTACGAAGGTCTCACTGGACCTTCCTCTGTCGGTCGGCTTCTTGTTCCAGCTGTTTAAGGCGATGTTGTTGTTCTTGGATGGCTTCCAGGATTCTGTGTTTGGGGGTTGCTTATCCCCCTTGTTTAGAGGTGTATCCTTTGGCATGGCTTTCGTGCTCTTATGCGGCGTTCTGTCCTCCAAGCCAGAGTTGTGATCGTTGTCAAGGTTATCCTCCATAATGATGGGATGACTTCCAGTTTCTCTGGAAACGTCGCCAATGTTCCGAGGTTACCTGAAATTGAAGGCTGATCTCAGAGGAGATCTGCTGTGGTGGTCTGATGAGCGGATATTTTATACACTTTTTGAGGGTAATTTCATGTAGTTTTTAGTATGTTTTAGTTAGTTTTTAGTATATTTTTATTAATTTCTAGGCAAAATTCATATTTCTGGACTTTACTATGATATTGTGTGTTTTTCTGTGATTTCAGGTATTTTCTGGCTGAAATTGAGGGAGCTGAGCAAAAATCTTATTCAGGCTGAAAAAGGACTACAGATGCTGTTGGATTCTGACCTCCCTGCACTCGAAATGGATTTTCTGGAGCTACAGAAATCCAAATGGCACGCTCTCAATTGCGTTGGAAAGTAGACATTCAGGGCTTTCCAGAAATATATAATAGTCCAAACTTTGCTCAAGGATAAATGACGTAAACTGGCGTTCAACGCCAGTTCCATGTTGCATTCTGGCGTTAAACGCTAGAAACAGGTTACAAGTTGGAGTTAAATGCCCAAAACAGGTTACAACCTGGCGTTTAACTCCGAAAACAGCCTAGGCACGTGTAAAGCTCAAGTCTCAGCCCCAGCACACACCAGGTGGGCCCCAGAAGTAGATTTCTGCACTATCTATCATAGCTTATTCATTTTCTGTAAACCTAGGTTACTAGTTTAGTATTTAAACAACTTTTAGAGATTTATTTTGTATCTCATGACATTTTAGATCTAAACTTTGTACTCTTTGATGGCATGAGTCTCTAAACTCCATTGTTGGGGGTGAGGAGCTCTACTGTGTCTCGATGAATTAATGCAATTATTTCCGTTTTCTATTCAAGCACGCTTGTTTCTATCTAAGATGTTCATTCGCGCTTCAATATGATGAATGTGATGATCTGTGACACTCATCACCATTCTCAATCTATGAACGCGTGCCTGACAACCACCTCCGTTCTACCTTCGATTGAATGAGTATCTCTTGGATTCCTTAATCAGAATCTTTGTGGTATAAGCTAGAATCCATTGGCAGCATTCTTGAGAATCCGAAAAGTCTAAACCTTGTCTGTGGTATTCCGAGTAGGATTCAGGGATTGAATGACTGTGACAAGCTTCAAACTCACAAGGGTTGGGCGTAGTGACAAACGCAAAAGGATCAATGGATCCTATTCCAACATGAGTGAGAACCGACAGATGATTAGCCGTGTGGTGACAGCGCACCTGGACCATTTTCACTGAGAGGACGGATGGTAGCCATTGACAACGATGATCCACCAACACACAGCTTGCCATAGGAGGAACCTTGCGTGCGTGAAGAAGAAGACAGGGGGAAAGCAGAGATTCAGAAGACAAAGCATCTCCAAAACTCCAACATATTCTCCATTACTGCATAACAAGTATTTATTTCATGCTCTTTTATTTTTCGCAAATCAAACTGATAATCATAATTAATCTCCTGACTGAGATTTACAAGGTAACCATAGATTGCTTCAAGCCAACAATCTCCGTGGGATCAACCCTTACTCACGTAAGGTATTACTTGGACGACCCAGTGCACTTGCTGGTTAGTTGTGCGGAGTTATGAAAAGTGTGAATCACAATTTCGTGCACCAAGTTTTTGGCGCCGTTGCCGGGGATTGTTTGAGTTTGGACAACTGACGGTTTATTTTGTTGCTTAGATTAGGAAAAATTTTTCTTTTTTGGTTTAGAGTCTTCTATTATTATTTTTGGTTGAAATTTCTTTTTTTAATCCTTATTTTTTCTTTTTAAATTTTTCGAAAATTTTTTAAATTAATAATTGAGTTTAGTTTCATATTTTAAGTTTGGTGTCAATTGCATGTTTTTATTTTCATTTAAATTTTCGAATTTGTGTTCATTGTTCTTTCTTAATCTTCAAGTTGTTCTTGTTTATTTTCCTTGTTTGATCTTTAGTTTTTCTTATTCTGTGTCTTTTCTTGTTTTTCTTGTGCTTTTTCAAATTATCAGTTTTCAAAAATTTTTATTTATTAAATACCTTATTAAAACACGTTAAATTTATAGCTCAATTGGCTAGAGCGTTGTGCTTATGTTCTTGGTAATTGGCTGTCTTCTTTTTAAAACCTTTTCATAAATAATTTTTCTTTGAATAAATCTTGTGCCCAACTTTAAGTTTGGTGTTCTCCTGTTAACTTTTCTTTAGTTTTTCAAAAATTTTATTTTGGTTTTCTAAAAATTTTAAGTTTGGTGTTCTTTGTTCATGTTCTTGTGTTCTTGTGAGTCTTCAAAGTGTTCTTGAGTCTTCTTTGTATTTTGATCTTAAAATTTCTAAGTTTGGTGTTCCTTGGTGTTTTTCCTCCAAAATTTTCGAAAATAAGGAGCATTGGATCTAAAAATTTTAAGTTTTGTGTCTTTTTATTGTTTTTCTCTTTCCTCATTGAATTCAAAAATATCTTTTCCTTTTATTTTAACTGATTTTCGAAAATTACCTTTAAAAATTCAGATTTTTATTTAAAAATCAAATCTTTTCAAAATTCAAAATCTTATTCAAAAATCATATTTAAAAAAAATTTTCAAATCTCTTCAATTAATTAGTCAATTAAACATTCAAATTTCTTTTTATTTCATTTTTCTTTTAATTTTCGAAATGTATATTTTATTTTCTAATTATTTTACTTTATTTTTTTTCATTTTTTTTGGTTATTTTTAATTAAATAATATATATATATATATATATATATATTTTAGTTGTAATTCACATCATCTCCCTTTCTCCGTCATGGATCTAAGTGGAAATGAATAGTCCAGAAGGACTCTGGGGTCATATGCTAACCCCACTACTACTGCATATGGGAGTAGTATCTGTATACCCTCTATCAAAGCAGGCAGTTTTGAGCTAAATCCTCAGCTCATTGTCATGGTGCAGCAAAACTGCCAGTATTCCGGTCTTCCACAGGAAGAACCTACTGAGTTTCTGGCACAATTCTTGCAAATTGCTGACACAATACGTGACAATGAGGTAGATCAGGATGTATACAGACTGTTACTATTTCTGTTTGCTGTAAAAGATCAAGCTAAAAGGTAGTTAAACAACCAACCCACAGCAAGCATAAGGACATGAAAACAGTTATCAGACAAATTCCTGAATCAATATTTCCCTCCAAAAAGGATGACACAGCTAAGGCTGGACATCCAAGGCTTTAAACAAGAGGATGATGAATCCCTTTTTAATGCCTGGGAGAGGTACAGAGGGATGTTAAGGAAATGCCCCTCTGAAATATTTTCAGAGTAGGTGCAGTTAGACATCTTCTACTATGGGCTTACAGAAGGAGCCCAGATGTCCCTAGATCACTTAGCTGGTGGATCTATACACATGAGGAAAACTATTGAAGAGGCTCAAGAGCTTATTGATAAAGTTGCCAGAAATCAGTATCTGTACATAAGCAGTGAGTCCTCCATAAAAGAAGAAGCCAAAGCAGTGTCTACTGAACTTGGTCCTCTAAAACAAGTTGCTGAACTCAATCAACAATTGTGCTTTCTAATAAAATAGCTAGCAGAATTCAAGGAGATGCTACAAGACACTAAAAATGCTAATAAAAATATGGAGGCATAATTGAATCAGACAAAACAGCAGTTATCAAGGCAGATAACAGAAGAGTGCCAGGCAGTTCAATTAAGAAGTGGGAAAATATTAAATACTTCGCTTCAGAACAGCAGAAAGCCAAGGAAAGAACAACTGACAGAGAATGAGCAGAATATCATCCAGAATCCCTCTGAGGACAGTAAGAGCCCAGAGAGGAATTATTCTGGCGCTCAAACGCCAGAAAAGGATGTAGAGCTAGCGTTAAACGCCCAACCCATGCTCAGTTCTGGCGTTCAAATGCCACAAACAAGCAAGGGGTTGGCGTTAAACGCCCAAAGGAAGCTCAGTTCTGGCGTTCAAACGCCAGGAACAGGTAAGGAGTTGGCGTCCAATGCCAATTCAGCTTCCACCCCTGGCATTCAAACGCCAGCGAAGGATCAAACACACACAAGTGCTGATAACAACCCCTCTAAAAAGGCTTTCCCAACCACCTCTGTAGGAAATAAACCTGCAGCAACCAAGGTTGAGGAATACAAAGCCAAGATGCCTTATCCTCAAAAACTCTGCCAAGAGGAGCAGGATAAGCAATTTGCTCGCTTTGCAGACTATCTCAGGACTCTTGAAATAAAGATTCCGTTTGCAGAGGCACATGAGCAAATACCTTCTTATGCCAAGTTCATGAAAGAGATCTTGAGTCATAAGAAGGATTGGAGAGAAACTGAAAGAGTTCTCCTCACTGAAGAATGCAGTGCAGTCATTCTGAAAAGCTTTCCAGAAAAGCATAAAGATCCTGGGAGCTTCATGATACCATACACATTAGAGGGTAATTGCACCAAGACAGCTCTATGTGATCTTGGGGCAAGTATTAATCTAATACCTGCATCCACTATCAAAAAGCTTGGTTTAATTGAAGAAGTCAAACCAACCCGGATATGTCTCCAACTTGCTGATGGCTCCATTAAATACCTATCAGGCATGATTGAAGACATGATTATCAGGGTTGGGCCATTCGCCTTCCCCACTGACTTTGTAGTGCTGGAAATGGAGGAACACAAGAGTGCTACTCTCATTCTAGGAAGACCTTTCCTAGCAACTGGACGAACTCTCATTGATGTCCAAAAGGGGGAAGTAACCCTGAGAGTCAATGAGGATGAGTTTAAGTTGAATGCTGTTAAAGCCATGCAGCATCCAGACACACCAAAAGACTACATGAAAGTTGATCTTATTGACTCTTTGGTAGAGGAGATCAACATGGCTGAGAGTCTCGAATCAGAGCTGGAAGACATCTTTAAAGATGTTCAGCCTGATCTGGAGGATTTAGAGGAATTGAAAGAGCCTCTGGAAATTTCTCAAGAAGAGGAAAAACCTGCTAAACCCGAGCTCAAACCATTACCACCATCCCTGAAATATGCATTTCTGGGAGAAGGTGACACTTTTCCAGTGATTATAAGCTCTGCTTTGAATTCACAGGAAGAGGAAGCACTACTTCAAGTGCTAAGGACACACAAGACAGCTCTTGGGTGGTCCATAAGTGACCTTAAGGGCATAAGACCAGCTAGATGCACGCACAAGATCCTATTGGACGATGATGCTAAGCCAGTGGTTCAACCACAGAGGCGGTTAAATCCAGCCATGAAGGAAGCGGTGCAGAAAGAGATCACCAAGTTACTAGAGGCTGGGATTATTTATCCTATTTCTGATAGCCCCTGGGTGAGCCCTGTTCAAGTTATCCCCAAAAAGGGAGGCATGACAGTGGTTCATAATGAAAAAAATGAACTAGTTCCTACAAGAACAGTTACAGGGTGGCGCATGTGTATTGACTACAGAAGGCTCAATACAGCCACCAGAAAGGATCATTTTCCTTTACCATTCATAGACCAGATGCTAGAGAGACTAACAGGTCATGATTTTTACTGCTTTTTGGATGGCTATTCAGGTTACAACCAAATTGCAGTAGATCCCCAGGATCAAGAGAAAACTGCATTTACATGTCCATCTGGAGTATTTGCCTATAGAAGGATGCCATTTGGGCTGTGTAATGCACCTGCAACCTTTCAGAGATGCATGCTCTCTATTTTCTCTAATATGGTGGAAAAATTTCTGGAAGTCTTCATGGATGACTTCTCAGTATATGGAGACTCATTCAGCTCCTGTCTTGATCACCTGACACTAGTCCTGAAACGATGCCAAGAGACTAACCTGGTTTTGAATTGGGAAAAATGTCACTTTATGGTGACTGAAGGGATTGTCCTTGGGCATAAAATTTCAAACAAGGGGATAGAGGTGGAACAAGCTAAAGTGGAAGTAATTGAGAAATTACCACCACCTGCCAATGTTAAGGCAATCAGAAGCTTTCTGGGGCATGCAGGATTCTATAGGAGGTTTATAAAGGATTTTTCAAAAATTGCAAAACCTCTGAGCAATCTGCTAGCTGCTGACACGCCATTTGTGTTTGACACAGAGTGTCTGCAGGCGTTTGAAACTCTGAAAGCTAAGCTGGTCACAGCACCAGTTATTTCTGCACAAGACTGGACACTACCATTTGAATTGATGTGTGATGCCAGTGATCATGCCATTGGTGCAGTATTGGGGCAGAGGCATGACAAGCTTCTGCATGTCATTTATTATGCTAGTCGTGTTTTAAATGATGCCTAGAAAAATTACACAACCACAGAAAAAGAATTGCTTGCAGTGGTTTATGCCATTGACAAGTTTAGATCATACTTAGTAGGATCAAAAGTGATTGTGTACACTGACCATGCTACTCTTAAATATCTACTTACAAAGCAGGATTCAAAATCCAGGCTCATAAGATGGGTGTTGCTTCTGTAAGAGTTTCATATAGAAATAAGAGACAGAAAAGGTACAGAAAACCAAGTGGCTGATCACCTGTCCCGAATAGAACCAGTAGAAGGGGCGTTCTTCCCCCCTATTAAGATCTCTGAAACTTTTCCGGATGAGCATTTGTTCGTCATTCAGGAAACACCATAGTTTGCAGATATAGTAAACTATAAAGTCGCAAGGTTCATACCCAAGGAGTACAGCAGGCAACAAAAGAAAAAATTAATTACTGATGCAAAGTACTACTTGTGGGATGAACCCTATCTCTTTAAGAGATGTGCAGACGGAATAATCCGTAGGTGTGTGCCTAGAGAAGAAGCACAGAAGATCTTATGGCATTGCCATGGGTCACAATATGGAGGTCATTTCGGAGGTGAGCGAACAGCCACCAAGGTCCTCCAATGTGGTTTCTATTGGCCCACCCTTTATAAAGATTCCCGGGAGTTTGTACGTAACTATGACAGTTGCCAGAGAGCTGGTAATCTGCCTCATGGTTACGCCATGCCTCAACAAGGGATCTTGGAGATTGAGTTGTTTGATGTATGGGGTATTGACTTCATAGGGCCTTTCCCACCATCATACTCAAACACTTATATTCTGGTGGCAGTTGACTATGTATCCAAATGGGTAGAGGCTGTTGCCACACCTACTAATGATACTAAGACAGTGCTGAAGTTCCTCCAGAAACATATCTTCAGCAGATTTGGTGTCCCTAGAGTGCTAATCAATGATGGGGCACCCACTTCTGCAACAAACAGCTTTACCCTGTCATGGTCAGGTATGGAATTAGCCACAAAATGGAAACTCCATATCATCCACAGACGAATGGGTAAGCTAAAGTCTCTAACAGAGAACTGAAAAGAATCCTGGAACGGACTGTAAGTACCGGTAGAAAGGATTGGGCAAGAAGCTTGGATGATGCTCTGTGGGCTTACAGAACAGCATTCAAGACTCCTATAGGGACCTCTCCATACCATCTTGTGTATGGTAAGGCCTGTCATCTGCCCGTGGAACTGGAATACAAAGCCTACTGGGCAACCAGATTCCTAAACTTTGATGCAAAATTAGCTGGAGAAAAAAGATTGCTCCAGTTGAATGAGCTAGAGGAATTCAGACTCACTGCTTTCGAAAATGCCAAGCTTTACAAAGAGAAAGCAAAAAGGTGGCATGACAGAAAGCTGTCATCTAGAGTCTTTGAACCAGGACAGAAGGTTCTGCTGTTTAACTCTAGGCTCAGCCTATTCCCCGGGAAATTGAAATCCTGGTGGAGGGGACCATATGTGATTACAAGTGTGTCACTATATGGCTATGTGCAGCTTCAAGACATTGATTCTAATAAGAGGTTCATTGTTAATGGATAGAGAATCAAACATTATCTTGAAGGTAATGTTGAGCAAGAATGCTCAAGGCTGAGGCTAGATTAAAAAGCTCAGCAAGGTCCAGCTAAAGACAATAAAGAAGCGCTTGCTGGGAGGCAACCCAGCCATTAGCAAAACTCTTTCTGTTATTTTATCTTATTCTATTCTTCATTTTATTTATTATTAAAGCATATAAATTCAATATTAACAAGGTAAAGAATCAATTGCATAAGTTCACAGGGCTACAGAAGGATTCAGAGCACAAAACAGGAAAAAGGAGCTCACTGGCAAGAAAACGCCAGTAAGAGGCACAATTGGGCATTAAACGCCCAAAAGGAGCATCAACTGGGCATTTAACACCAGTAGAGATAGCCATCTGGGCGTTAAACGCCAGAAAGAAGCAGCTTCTGGGCGTTTAACGCCAGATTTACAGCATCCTGGGCATTCAGAAAAACGCCCAGTGACAAAGGAGTTTCTGGCGTTTAACGCCAGCTGGAAGCAACAGTTGGGCGTTAAATGCCCAGACCAAGCACCAATTGGGCGTTAAACGCCAAAAACATGCAGCAGTTGGGCGTTTAACGCTAGGATTGTGAGGAGTAGGCAATTTCGTCTTCAATTCAAATTTTTTCCATTTTTTATGTTTCAATTCATGATTTCTTGCACAAACATGTTACAAATCCTTATTTTTCAAATCCTTTTTCAAAAAGATATCAAATGTATCTTAATTCATAAACCCTTTTTTTTATCCTCTTCAAATTATTTTCAAATCCTTTTCAAAACAAATCTATCTCTTTTCCTTCTACAATCTTTTCAACTCATCAATATCTTTTTCAAATCTTCACAACATCTTTTTCAAAACAAAGCTATCTTTTTTAAATATCTTTCATATTATTCATATCTTTTAAATTTTAAAGTGCATCCTTTTCCTATCAAACTTATCTTTTACAAATCATACCTTTTATCATATCTTCTTCAAAATTTTCAAAAACTCACCCCCCTCCCCTTTAAATCCTAGTTCGGCCTCCCCCCACCTCCACAATTCGGATTTGGCTCTCCTTTTATCCCTCTCCTTTCTTTTCTTTTGCTTGAGGACAAGCAAACCTCTAAGTTTGGTGTGTTTATCCGTGATCACTAAGCCAATACCCACTAAGATCATGGCTCCTAAGGGAAAACAAACCAACTCAAGAGGCAAGAAAGAGAATATTCCAAAACCACTTTGGAATCAAAGGAAGTTCTTAACCAAAGAACATTCAGACCATTACTACAAAATAATGGGTCCAAGGTCAATGATTCCGGAAGTTAAATTCGATCTGAAAGAAGACGAATATCCAGAGATCCAAGAGCAAATCCGAAACAGGAGCTAGGAAGTCCTAGCTAATCCTGAAACAAAGGTGGGAAAAAACATGGTTCAAAAATTCTACGCAAATTTATGGCAGACGGACAGACAGAGAATAGCGGGAACCACATTCTATGACTATAGAACTCTAGTTAGAGGGAAGATTGTTCACACTCACCCTGACAAAATAAGGGAGATCTTCAAGCTGCCTCAACTGCAAGATGACCCAGACTCCTTTAATAGGAGAATAATGAGATCAAACCTGAACTTGGACAAGATCCTAAAGGACATATGTCTCCCTGGAGCTAAATGGACAACCAACACAAAGGGTGCCCCAAACCAACTCAAAAGAGGAGATCTCAAACCAGTCGCCAGAGGTTGGCTAAACTTCATTGGGCGCTCTATATTGCCCACTAGCAACCACTCTGAGGTCACTATCAGAAGAGCAGTGATGATTCATTGCATTATGCTGGAAAAAGAAGTGGAAGTTCATCAGCTAATTGCTTGTGAGCTTTACAAGATTGCAAACAAGAACTCCAAAGATGCCAGATTAGCTTATCCAAGCTTGGTCTCTCTGTTATGTAAAGATGCGGGTATAAAAATGGGAGTGGATGAGTACATCCCAGTTGAGCTACTAATCACCAAAAAGTCTATGGAAGGACAACAAGTGCAAGACGAACCCATCAAGAGGAGAGCACAGGAGTTCCTCCCAGAAATCCCTCAAATTAAATACTGGGAGCGCCTAGAAGCATCTGTCACCAAGTTGCAAGAAGCTGTGGATCAACTGAAGGAAGAACAGTGATGAGCGGATATTTTATACGCTTTTTGGGGATAATTTCATATAGTTTAGAGTATGTTTTAGTTAGTTCTTAGTCTATTTCTAGTAGTTTTTAGGAAAAATTCATATTTCTGGACTTTACTATGAGTTGTGTGTTTTTCTGTAATTTCAGGTATTTTTCTGGCTGAAATTGAAGGAGCTGAGCAAAAATCTGATTCAGGCTGAAAAAGGACTGCTAATGCTGTTGGATTCTGACCTCCCTGCACTCAAATTGGATTTTCTGGAGCTACAGAACTCGAAATGACATGCTTCCAATTGCATTGGAAAGTAGACATCAGCAATATATAATACTCCATACTTTGCACAAGGATAGACGACGTAAACTGGCGTTCAACGCCAGTTCTCTGCCCAATTCTGGTGTCCAGCGCCAGAAAAGGATAAAAAACTGGAGTTGAACGCCCAAACTGGCATAAAAACTGGCGTTCAACTCCACAAATGGCCTCTGCACGTGACTCACTCAAATCTCAGCCCCAGCACACACCAAGTGGGCCCCAGAAGTGGACCTCTGCATCATCCATCATAGTCCACTCATATTTTGTAACCCTAGGCTACTAGTTTAGTATTTAAACAACTTTTAGAGACTTATTTTGTATCTCATGACATTTCAGATCTAAACTTTGTATTCTCTGATGGCATGAGTCTCTAAACTCCATTGTTGGGGGTGAGGAGCTCCGCTGTGTCTCGATGAATTAATGCAAGTATTTCTGTTTTCCATTCAAACACGCTTGTTCCTATCTAAGATGTTCATTCGCACTTAACTGTGATGGAGGTGATGATCTGTGACATTCATCACCTTCCTCAAATCATGAACGTGTGCTTGACAACCACCTCCGTTCTATATACGATTGAATGAGCGTCTCTTAGATTCCTTAATCAGAATCTCCGTGGTATAAGCTAGAACTGATGGCGGCATTCATGAGAATCCGGAAAGTCTAAACCTTGTCTGTGGTATTCCGAGTAGGATTCAAGGATTGAATGACTGTGACGAGCTTCAAACTCCTGAAGGCTGGGCGTTAGTGACAGACGCAAAAGGATAGTAAATCCTATTCCAACCGGATCGAGAACCAACCGGTGATTAGCCGTGCTGTGACAGAGCGCGTGAGCGTAGTTTTCACTGGAAGGATGGAAGGTAGCCATTGACAACGGTGATCCCCCAACACACAGCTTGCCATAGGAGGACGTGCGTGCGTGAACAAGAAGACAGAGGAAAGCAGAGCTTCAGAAGACAAAGCATCTCCAAAACTCCAACATATTCTCCATTACTGCACAACAAGTAATTTTTAATTTATGCTCTACTGGTTACTCACAATTCAATTGATAAACATAATTGACTTCCTGACTAAGATTTGCAAGATAACCATAGATTGCTTCAAACCAACAATCTCCGTGGGATTCGACCCTTACTCACGTAAGGTATTACTTGGACGACCCAGTGCACTTGCTGGTTAGTGGTACGAAGCGTGAAAAGTGTAATTCATAATTCGTGCACCAAACAGCAAAATCAAAACAGCATACTATGCAAACTGCTTAGAGAACAAGAAGAGCAAGGGCGTGAATTAAAGGAATTGAAGCGCCAGAAGCTATCTCTTGATGGGCCAAGCACTCCACAGACTAAAGAGGCATCCACCTCCCAAATTCAAGGTTGTTGAGTTCTAATCTTAGCCTTAACTCTGTGATAATTGTTCTTATTAGAAATTTACCTTAGAAGTTATATATGAGTAGCAGTAATTAGTATATCTATTATGATTTTATCTCCAATTAAGCTATAATTTATTTTTCTCATCATCATCAAACATGAATAAAATAGCAGATTTTTATTATAAGGAGGCAATATTTTTTCGAATTCCTAATAAGGAAAATTCTAATTATCTATATGTGGTGGCAATGCTTTTTGTCTTCTGAATGAATGCCTGAACAGTGCATATTTTTTATATTGAATTTTATGAATGTTAAAATTGTTGGCTCCTGAAAGAATGATGAACAAGAGAAATGTTATTGATGATCTGAAAAATCATGAAATTGATTCTTGAAGCAAGAAAAAGCAGCCAAAAGAAAAAGAGAGAGAAGGAGCAGTAGAAAAAGCCAATAGCCCTTAAAACTAAAAGGCAAGGGTAAAAAGGATCCAAGGCTTTGAGCATTAATGGATAGAAGGGCCTAAAAGGAATAAAATCCTGGCCTAAGCGGCTAAACTAAGCTGTCCCTAACCATGTGCTTGTGGCGTGAAGGTGTCAAGTGAAAACTTGAGACTGAGCGGTTAAAGTCAAGGTCCAAAGCAAAAACAGAGTGTGCTTAAGAACTCTGGACACCTCTAACTGGGGACTTCAGCAAAGCTAAGTCACAATCAAAAAAAAGGTTCACCCAGTTATGTGTCTGTGGCATTTATTTATCCGGTGGTAATACTGGAAGACAAAGTGCTTAGGGCCACGGCCAAGACTCATAAAATAGCTGTGTTCAAGAATCAACATATTAAACTAGGAGAATCAATAATACTATCTGAATTCTGAGTTCTTATGGATGCCAATCATTCTGAATTTCAAAGGATAAAGTGAGATGCCAAAACTGTTCGGAAGCAAAAAGCTACTAGTCCCGCTCATTTGATTAGAATCTGAGCTTCACTTAAAACTATGAGATATTATTGCTTCTTAATTTCTCTTCATCCTATTTTATTTGTCTAGTTGCTTGGGGACAAGCAACAGTTTAAGTTTGGTGTTGTGATGAGCGGATATTTTATACGCTTTTTTAGGGTAATTTCATGTAGTTTTTAGTATGTTTTAGTTAGTTTTTAGTATATTTTTATTAATTTCTAGGCAAAATTCATATTTCTGGACTTTACTATCATTTTGTGTATTTTTCTGTGATTTTAGATATTTTCTGGCTGAAATTGAGGGAGCTGAACAAAAATATGATTCAGGCTGAAAAAGGACTGCAGATGCTGTTGGATTCTGACCTCCCTGCACTCGAAATGAATTTTCTGGAGCTACAGAAGTCCAAATGGATTTCTCTCAATTGCGTTGGAAAGTAGACATCTAGGGCTTTCCAGAAATATATAATAGTTTATACTTTGCTCAAGGATAAATGACATAAACTGGCGTTCAACGCTAGTTCCATGTTGCATTCTAGCGTTAAACGCCAGAAACAGGTTACAAGTTAGAGTTAAACGCCCAAAACAGGTTACAACCTGGCGTTTAACTCTAGAAACAGCCTAGGCACGTGTAAAGCTCAAGTCTCAGTCCCAGCACACACCAGGTGGGCCCCAGAAGTGGATTTCTGCACTATCTATCATAGCTTATTCATTTTCTGTAAACCTAGGTTACTAGTTTAGTATTTAAACAACTTTTAGAGATTTATTTTGTATCTCATGACATTTTAGATCTGAACTTTGTACTCTTTGACGGCATGAGTCTCTAAACTCCATTGTTGGGGGTGAGGAGCTCTGCTGTGTCTCGATGAATTAATGCAATTATTTCTGTTTTCTATTCAAACACGCTTGTTTCTATCTAAGATGTTCATTCGCACTTCAATATGATGAATGTGATGATCCGTGACACTCATCACCATTCTCAATCTATGAACGCGTGCCTGACAACCACATCCGTTCTACCTTCGATTGAATGAGTATCTCTTGGATTCCTTAATCAGAATCTTTGTGGTATAAGCTAGAATCCATTGGAAGCATTCTTGAGAATCCGAAAAGTGTAAACCTTGTCTGTGGTATTCCGAGTAGGATTCAGGGATTGAATGACTGTGACGAGCTTCAAACTCACAAGGGTTGGGCGTAGTGACAGACGCAAAAGGATCAATGGATCCTATTCCAACATGAGTGAGAACCGATAGATGATTAGCCGTGTGGTGACAGCGCACCTGGACTATTTTCACTGAGAGGACAGATGGTAGCCATTGACAACGGTGATCCACCAACACACAGCTTGCCATAGGTGGAAGCTTGCGTGCGTGAAGAAGAAGACAGGGGGAAAGCAGAGATTCAGAAGACAAAGCATCTCCAAAACTCCAACATATTCTCCATTACTGCATAACAAGTATTTATTTCATGCTCTTTTATTTTTCGCAATTCAAACTGATAATCATAATTAATCTCTTGGCTAATATTTACAAGGTAACCATAGATTGCTTCAAGCCAACAATCTCCGTGGGATCGACCCTTACTCACGTAAGGTATTACTTGGACGACCCAGTGCACTTACTGGTTAGTTGTGCGGAGTTGTGAAAAGTGTGAATCACAATTTCGTGCACCATGGCCGGAACTGTCGTGTCCGACTTGTTGGATCTAGTGGTGCTGCTGATCCTTGATCACCGGAGGGTGGTGGTACCTGCAAGAGACTCTGATGCTTAAGTTAGCACGTACTTTAGGCAAGTTTTTTGTGTAGAATCAGAGTATGAGTTATACTTGGGTGCTCCAGTGTGTTTATAGTAGTCTGGAGTGACCTCCCTTTGAGATAAGTTAGTTATCTTTTCTTATCTTTTGTGGGTGGGTCCCCTTATTTTTGGCCAGCGGCCTTTAAGTGGGCTGCGATCTTCTGCTTTGAGCCTACATGGGCCCTTATAGCATTTTGGCCGAGCTCTTTGGGAAGAGGTCGGTGTCGACCAACCTTTGTAAAAGGTCGGTTATTTTTTGTCTTCATCCAACCCGGCTCGCCTGGCTCAACTCATGGTATGAACAGCTAGGCTGTCGATAATATTAAAAGTCGACAGTAACATCGACAGCGGATGAGGTCGCTATTAAATTTGTCGATTTTTCAAAATTCTAATAAAATCAACGGCTTAGCAGGCTGCCGATAATAATTCATTAAGATTGACAATATTCCCGTCTATAATATGAGTTTGAGAATTTTACTTGCTTAATAAAATTGACATTTTTGCCGTCGATATTATTATACAAAATCGACAACGTTTCCGTCAATATTTGATTCATTAAAGGCGACAAAAGAACCGTCGATTTAATTATTAAAATACCAACAAGTTCGTTGTCAATATTTTATTTTTTTTTGTCTATTTTAAATTTAAAAGTGACAACTTTATCGTCGATTTTAATAGCCACAGTTTTTTAATTATTTTTTCTATTTGAAAAATAGTAGACGATTAATACAAATAAACTTTTAAATATAGAAATAAAATTTATACAAAATATTAGATAACAAGACAAATACACTTTTAAATATAATTTATACCAAATATTCGATAATGAGTTTACAAACTTATCAAAATAATAAATAATCCTCTAACATAAAGACTCAAGACATGATAAATAATTAAACTTATCAAATTCACGTTACTAATATTGGTTGCAAGAAGGATCATTTGTGGTATCTTCAACATATGACCATTCTATTTCCAATCTAGTTGCCAGATATTGAAAACTCCATCGTCTCCCGAAAATCCTGAATCCTTCTCAACGAACAGAATATCAGGCTGAAATAATCTACCACATCCAATTATTTGAATTTCAGTAAAGGTACTTAATTATACAACATAAAATATAGTATATAAACAACAAAAAGGAAATTGAAGCTTACCATGAAGTTAAAGAACCCTTCTTCACACATAACGAAACATCCTTTTTAATGTGGTTTGCAACTTTAGCTTGAATACCAAGTTTTGTCAAATGGTATCTTGTGATAGCAGTTCTAATAGGTTTTCCATCAACCACTGTAGCTTTTAAGCCCTCTAAAACTAGAAGGAAGATCTTCCACGTTCAGCTTCTTCACATCTATTTTTGAATTTTTATTGAATGTCCCAAATTTTGAAGTAAATGAAGTTTATCTGACCACCTATTAGTTCCACCAGACACCTACTAATACTCAAGCCAATCCTGGTACCACCATAATGTCGTGACGTCGTGGAACTTTATCAAAAACAAACACTGCCAACTATAATTCCCAAAACAATTTAAAAGTCAAAATTGGAAAAATAGCAACCATGTGGAAAATGAAATAAAATCATTAGTTAAAGAAAAGGAATCAGAATTATCAAATTTTGAAGCTTGCATGAATCAAAACAACCCTAGGCCTTATCTCTAAACATTTATGCCTAGACTTCTCAGAAAAAAGTGAAAGGACATCATCAAGAATAGAACGGGCATCATCAAGTATACAAAAATTACATTACTAAATCCTCTTTGAAAATCTGCATAGGTTGCTTGTCGTGCAATGCAAATAACTCTCCCTTGACATAGAAGTTAGTAATCAAACATACATGGGTGGAAGTTTGTAAAGACAAAGGAAACATTAGAACCATTAGTCAACAACATAATATGTGTATCATGCCGGTCGTTTGATCCTCCACTATAAACTACCTTGCTATTCTACTATCAAGTGAATAAAGTAGATGGTTCTGATCGTAGACCTTGCGAGAAAGATAGAACGATGAAGATAGGGAAAGTGTTGAATAGAAGCTTATAAACTAACTACTCCTTACCACTTTGGAAGGATCCTATGTCAATCATACTCATTAACATACTTTTTATGTAATTTTGTATGTAATACTTAATGGGCTTTATGATGTGGGTCAGATCGTCGGTTAGGAATTTTTCTCAAGAAATGGAATTGGCGTTGCACGTATAGTTCCAACCGACAAGGTGACCCATGACCAAAGTTTAGAATAGAGATGTCACAATTCAAACTAAATTAACCAGGAGTAGAATCTCGGGTTATCTTCCCAAGAAACTAGTGACCAAAAGTGTACAAGTTTGATTGCGAAATCGGGGGTTTTCAATAATGAAGCAAACAATTAAAGAAATGAAAGAACAATCAAAATTGGAACTAACAAAATAATAAACGAATTAAAGAACTATCTTCATAATATGGACAAGTAAAACTTTAAAATGATTGAAGTGTGGTTCAAAGCATAGATGGCGCCATGGCTTGGGGTGAATTAGGGAATCCCTTCCTTGTCATAACCACAACTATGATAATTATAATGGATTAATCTCACCTAGTCAACCCTTAACATCGAAGGGTAAGTCAAGTGAGCATAGTTATTCTTAATCCACAAATCCTAGCTAACTTGCTAATTTCCTTAGTAAAAAGCTATCGTTAGTGGAAACAAGAACAATTAACAATCCAAGAATTATCACTAAATGTTGGACATTATGACTCTATTATTCCATATACTCATTTTTCCCAAGCCAAGGAGCAAAAATTTACCTCATAATCAAAATTGGCATTTCCAGAAACACTTGGTGGGAATAATCATAAAACATGACAAAATTAAAAAAATAATTGAAACTATGGACAATTAATGATCAAAATCAACAATGGTAACTCAAACAAACATATAATAACCAAAAATAATCAAAATCATCAACCAGAAATCAAAATTGCAAAGATATGTATATATTAACAAAGTGTCTTTAATTATAAGAAAGTGTAGCACAAGTGTAGTAATTGAAGATAAAATCAAGAAATACTTACAACGGAAGCATGCTAGAATCCAAGATCAAAAATGGAAATTGCACTTGTAATATAAACCATAACCTCCCATTTATCTTCTTTTTCATACTCACTCATGCATCTTCTTTAAATTCCCACACATATGTATTTTTTATTTAGCATTATTATGATCAAATTTTTTTTAAGTATATACACCAAAAGTTTCTTTTCTTTTATCATCAAAAAGAGATGCATATGTTTTAAGTAATGCTTGCATGAGTGTTTTTCAATTTTTCCAAATTTTCACAATGAATATCCAAAGTAAACTTATTACCAATATTTTATCAAAAATCCCCCCACCACACTTGAGTAACACACACTACTCAACCCAAGCTAATCAAAGATACAATTCATGGATATTAATGGGTTTTTACTTAGGGAGAATGAAGTGCTTAAAATTAGAACAAAGGGGATTAAAAGCCTCAAAAGTGGGTTACAAAGGTAAATACAAGGGTATGGCCATATGGGTTAGTGAGTTTAATTTTAAAAATGGCCTCAATCATACTAAATACATTTAAAATGTCAAATATAGGACATAAAGACTCAAGCAAATCTAAGACCACAATCACAAAGGAGTATAACATACAAGAACAAAAATTGTGGTTGAAAATGTATAACCACATAATTAAAGCTCAAATCTTATTTGGTGTTTTGTTCTAGCTCTTTTCTATGTTCCATAAAATACTTCAAGCAAGTTGAAAAATAAGTTTTCAAATCTAATCAATGGAATGCCGTAAAAGAGAATTCTTGAAAATTCGTTTGTTGTTTTTAGCAAACTTAATTCCTATACTAGGCAAAATACAAATATTTACTACCATAAAGCTATAAACAAGCTAAGATATAAGATATAAGAAAAATATTCACATGAAACATAATTGCTAAAAGCTAGAAAGTAGTGCAAAGTGTTTAGAAAGAAAAATTTACGCCCCAAAGTTGTGGATCCTCCACCACACTTAATCATTGCACGGTCCTCCGTGCATGCACGTAATCCCAGAGATGAAGATCTAAGAGCTTCCACCTTCAGCTGGTGGACATCGGGTCTCGGGTTGATCATCTTCATCATCTTCCTCCACAACTGGCTCAGGTAAGGCTGCTGGAAATGGGCCAGGATCTCTTCCCTCTAGTCTTGCCACTAACCAGTCAAAATGCTTATGATCAAGGCGCTCATTTTGGCAAACATCATGCAATAGGTCCTAGACCATGTCATAAAGAGGCCGGACAAAAGCTGTGGGTGCTGATCAAGGTTTTGGTCTTGATGCTGATATGGGCTCAGGTGCTTTCCTCTTGGTGGATGTCTTCTTTGTCGACCCATCCAAATCTCCACATGGGATGAATTGGTTGCTAATTAGGATCTTGAACATGACATCTGTAGGTCTCCTCTCTACCCCGCTGCTGTAGCAAATTTCATCACAAGCGATGGAAAGGGAATGTTGAATTTTCTCTTTTAAATCACCTTCCACATCCACGCGCGAATTAAGGGCAAGATAGCTATCTTCTTGCCCTCCAAAATAGCCCAAAGTAGTACAGCAGCTCTAGTTCAGATATGGGTAGCATGGGTGCTGGGAAGTATATAATCAGCTACTATCTGTTGCCAAATCCTTGTCTCGGCTGTCAAATTGGAATAAGCAATGCTAATGGGAACAGATTTTTCTCCCTTGCTATATTCCGAAGATGCTCCGGGATGGCCAATTTTTTTCAGAATCGGAGCCAAGGACATCCTCCCCTTAATCACATCCGCTTTGATCTTTAGGTATGCATATTTAGTAGGCGGAATGTGGAGAATCTTCAGAAAGGCTTCAAAGCTTTATTGGAAGTATCCAATGTTTTCCCTTGGAGGAATATGGTCTCCACTTCCCAAGCTTGATAATTAGCATAAAATTTTCGCACCATAGACTCATTGATTTTAATGGGGTCTTGTTCAAGAAATCCCCATTGAAGTGAGGCAATTCTATCATGGATGAGCACCGCATATTCCTTTGGAACCTTGAGCTTTCACCCCGAATGTGTTGTCCTTTTTTCAAGTTTGTCATATTGGAGGTTGGCTCTCTTGTTGGCAAAGGTGTTCGGTGCTTCGCTCCGACGATCGGAGGGACACAGAAAAATATTTCTCGGATCCACCGGCAGTGTAATTGGCTCTTTGCCTTTTTGGCGCATCCTGAAAATGGAGATATAAAATAGACGTCAAGATTACACGGTAAATGACACAAGAAGAACAATAAGGAAGCATGAACAATGTAAACAAAATACAAATACTTAATTGAGGAGCTTTATAAGATAGTGTGGTATAACAAAAGACAATGTGTGCATTCTAAGTGTGTGCACGACTAGAACACATACATTGGCTGGGCAAAACGTCAACCACACAATTGAACATTTAGAGCTCAATACTTCTCAATCATGCAGCTGAAGTTGCAAATCAAAAGATAGACCAAAATTGAAACACAAGCAAACTTGAGCAAACACAAGGTAACTTAATTGAATTCTTTGAGAAAATAGGTATTGAAGTTGTGAAAATGAAAGCTCAATGTCATGAAAGTTGCACAACAACAATAGCCAATTCAATCAAAGGGAGATATCATTTGTTCATCCAAAAAATGTAAGAAGCACATAAACAAGGTGTTTGAGTTAAAGCAAAAGACATTTGATCAAAACATCATGGAATGAGCACTTTGCAATGTGGTTACTCTAAAGCAAACATTATGATGAACAATGAAGAATTCAATCTAATTAAGGTCATTGCATTCATAAACAAGTCACTCTTTAACAACAAAGCAAAGGCATGTGACAAATGGGTGTTGGAAACTTCAATTTTTAAAATTCCAAGAAATGCAATGATAAATTCAAGTCTAACATCATCAAGAATCATCTTTAACATTGCACAATTCATGGAATAAGCCAAACAAGAAAGCGGTTGAATACTATGATGGCCATGAATCAAACACAAAATTCACTTGGGCAATTCATCGAACACTTAGTGTGCATTGTGCAAATTCATCAATTCAAGCTTAATATCAACCAATAACAACCCAATAATTCAGAAATCAAACACTTACAATATAATGATAACTAATCAAGGCATTAAACTTAACCTAATTCATTAAATTGAAATCAAAACAAGCTAAAAAAACAAGCAAGAAAACAAATAACATAAAAAGAAATAAAACCTAAAATTGTAAAGTTGAAGAATGTAAGAAGAGAAGATTAAATAATGGCACTTGTGATAGCCACTGTGAGGCCACGGTGGTAAGCTTCACCGGAGAAAGCACCAGAGCTCCACGGAAGAGAGGGAAGCACGCCGGTGAAAGAAGAAATAAAGAAGAAGAAAGAAAGAAGAAAGAAGAAAAGGGGTGGCAGCGGTGGCACGACAGCAGCGGCACCGGTGGTGTCGCCGGAAGGGTGCTGGGCGGGCTGAGAGTTGCAGCAGACAAAGAAGAAGAAGATTGGTTTGGGGCTGGTGCAACATGGCTTTTCTTCCTAATTACCCCCTAATTTAACACCTGTGCGTACACACAGGTCCGTGCGTATGCACAAAAACTGAAAACAAAGGGGACGTAGACGCACAAGGGTGTGCGAGCACTCTCAAAAGATGGGGTGCAAGCTGGCGTGCGGACGCACGAGGTGGTGTGTGCGCACAAAAGGAAACTTTTTTTTATAACTTGGAAAAGGATCATGTGTGCGTGCGCACCTAGGTGTGCGTATGCACACAGGGAGGAAAAATGGTTAAGGTGCGCACGCACAGAGAGGTGCGAGCGCTCCCAACAGAAGAGTTGCAAATTAGTTGGCGCACGCACATGGGTGCATACGAATAGGATGCACGAAAAGGGCTTGGTGTGTGTACGTGATGAAGGAAAATCAATTCCACACAAACTCACCGGCAAGTGAACTGGGTTGCATCAAGTAGTAATAACTCACAGGAGTGAGGTCGATCCCACAGGGATTGATGGATTAAGCAACTTTAATATGGTGATGAATTTAGTTAAGCTAATATTGATGAATTGAGTGAAAATTGATTGATAGAATGTAAATAGCAATGAATCTAAGCTGCAGAATGTAAATTGACTAAAACTTAAATGGCAAGAAACTTAAATTGCTGAATCTTAAAGTGTATTAAAATTTAAAAGAGCTAAAACTTAAATTGCAAGAAATTTAAATTACTAAATCTTAAAGTGCAAGAAATTAAAATAGCAGAATCTAAATTGCGAGGAAACTTAAATTGCATGAATTATAAAGAAAATCCGGTGCAGGGATTCAAACAGTAAGACAAATCAGATGAAAAATGAAATCAGAGAAGTTCATTCATTAGGGATCAGAGATATTCTAATCCTTCATGAATCAAATGGATCTCAACTCCTTCCTCAATCATTTGAGTAAATCTATGGCGGATTGAAATTGATTGGATCCCAATTCCTTGGTAATCCAATCTCTCTAATCACAATCAATCTTGTCAATTCATTGATCTAATTGTCATGAGAAGAGGTTAAGTGCACATCTCTCATCCATAAGCCACACTAATTCTCAAAACCTCAATTTCTCTCGAATGGTATTGGTAATGAGAATTGTGAAGGATAGAGCTTCAATTTTAATGCAAGTGATTCCCCTTCCGAGGCTCACACAAGCATTCAACTGAATTCAACCCCCTTCCAGAGTGAAGAATTCTAAATCAAAACAGAAGATATCCAATAGCTACAAAAAATGAATTGAGAAGAAGAAGAATTTCATTGATTCATTGGAATTACAATAGAGTTCCTCCCCCTAATGAATTTGGGGGTTTAGTTCATCATTGCTCAAGTAAAACCAGAAAATAGGAAGTTGCAGAAAGAAAAATGGAGAAGGAAAACTTAAAAAAAGGAAAAATTACAAGATCTGATCTCCTAACTAACTCCTAGGCAAAATTCCTTACTGACTAGTCTGCCAAAACTCCTATCTAAATCAAATTTCCTTCTATTTATACACCTTCCAAATTGGTCTTCAAGTCCTTGGATTGGGCTTTTGTTGAAGCAAGTAAGAATGGGTCTCATGATGTTGAAGAGGGCAATTGGCAATTCACATTTTTGATCTGCATGGGTGCTCAATTAGACTGGTGCTGGTGTCAATGTTGGCCTCAACGTTTGCAAGAAAACGTTGAATCAAATGTTGGCTTGAGAAAGGATTTCCAAAGGGCTGGGCGTTGGCGCCAACGTTGGACTCAACGTTGGTGCACCAACGTTTTTCTACCCACGCGTGTGCGTCGCCTACGCGTCCGCGTCAAAACGGCGTTTTGTGCGTGTGCGTCGCTCACGCGTGGGGGTATCTAGCCAAAATATGTATCCACGCGTACGCGTGATCCACGCATGCGCGTGGATTGCAATTTTTCAAATCCAATTTTTGGGTAGCTCATCACGGACGTTGGAGGCAGCATTTGAGGTAGCGTTGGTCCTCCAACGTTCATTTAGTCACACGTACGCTTGACCCACGCGTATGCGTGAATGGTAAATTTTGCCATTTCACGCGTTCACGTGACTCATGCTTATGCGTGGATTAAGAAATTTTCCACTTTCACGCGTATGCGTCACCTAAAATTTTTCTAGCTCCAGAATTGAAAACATTCGAAGACGTTGGAGGTAATGTTGGACCTCCAACGTTCTCCCCAATGCTAACACCAGCATTTTGTAGCTTTCCACATTTGAGGCAATGTTGGATCACCAACGTTGCCCTCGACGTTGGATCACCAACGTTGCCGTCAACATTGGCACCCACTTTTTCTAAAAAAAATGTTGCCTTCAACGTTGGTGGATCAACGTTGCCACCAACGTCGCATCTCCCTCTCTTCTTCAATACTTTTTGCTCTGTTTTTTCCTCTTCTTTCTTACTTCTTCCTTGATTTATTTCCACCAACAATCAATCAAACAATTGCCTCAAAGTTTTCTGTAATCATGAGGTATTTGCACCATGATGCACGGAAACTTGTCTCTCAACAAATTTCTCTCGGCAAGTATACCGAATTGTCGTCAAGTAAAAACTCACAATAGATTGAGGTCGAATCCCACAGGGATTGATTGGTCAAGCAACTTTAATTAGAGGAATCTTCTAGTTGAGCTAAGCAGAAATTGAGTTGAGGAATTGCAGGAAATTAAATGGCGGGAAAGTAAATAACAGAAAGTGTAAATGCTATAAATAAATGGCAGAATGTAAATGGCATGAATTAAATTGCAGAATCTTAAATGGGGATTTGGAAAGATGAGCATAAAAGTAAATGGCAGAAAATAAAGAGAATGGGTAAGATCATAAATGGGGGATTCGTTGGGCTTAGGAGATGTTGCATTCTCCGGATCAAGTTCATTCTCATCTCTTCCTCAATCAATGCATTCATTGATCTCCTTGGCAATCTTAAGTGATTGGATCCCAATTTCTTGGCAACCCAATCTCTCTAAGCTTGAACAATTGCCCAATTCCTTGATTTAATTGCTCATGGAAAGAGATGAAATTTGGTCACTGATTATACCACATGTATTTCCAAATCAAAGTGTTGGTAGGATTATATATCACTATATCCATCCAAACCCCAATTTGGTCCAGCATGAGAAAGCATTTCTAGCATGATCTCCTCATTCCTCTTCCAAGGTTCAGAGGAGATCCAATTATGGAGAGCTTCTTTTCCAAGATAGCTAACCAATTGGATGAAGAACGAAAGCTTTCTAGTAAAATCAAGAGAAAAGAAAGAAGAAGAATAATGAAAACTATTATTGATCCATCAAATTACAACAGAGCTCCCTAACCCAATGAATAGGGATTTAGTTGTTCATAGCTCTAGGAATGGAAAGCAAAGATGGAAAATACATTCTGAAAGTATAGTGTCTAAGAGATTTCCCTTTGGGTTACTAAATGTCTTGTAACTAGGTTGCTCTTGATAATGGACTTTTGGTTGATAATCCCGGGTTAGTTAACCCAAATTACCATGTGTTGAAACACTCCTTAGAACCTAATCATCCAAGCAGATCCTAGTACAGAGATACCACAGGCATATGTCTTAAGGTCCAAGCTATTGGTGTTTAGCTTTTATTCTTTGTTTCTTTCATTTGTTTGTTGCCAATTCTTGGCTTTTCTTTCTTTCCTTCTTACTTTTTTTCTTTTCTTCCAAGGACATTTATTCATCAAAGATTCATAGCAACAACTATGATTACACTTGAAAGAAACATTCTACCTTGCAGCTTTTATTATTGAGTTTACCAACTAATAAAGCAATTACCACCACTGATCCTTATTCTAATGTCTACCATATTGGACTTTTATAGCTTTAATTTTAACCTTTTCTTTTATTATGCAAAAGGGCGTACAAAACAAACATTCAAGCAGATGAGAATAAAGCAAGCACGTATACTAGAACATTTAGTAGACATCAGAATTTGCACTAATTAGACAAATCAGCAGGCTATATAGAAACTTCCAATTTAGAACATTTCAAAGTAAAGGGAATTAAGTGACAATACAACCTCTTGGGTATGTCTTCCAGCTTTCCTTTTGTCATCACCATTTATAACTTCTTTATTTCTTTTGGTGCTGATGTATGATTCTTTAAAGTGGTCGAATGGAAGTTGCTTATTCCCCAAGCACTTAAGAAAACGGTTAGCATGTATGAACTGTTGTAGGTTTTTGAACTTACTTTGGTGTGGGAACACCAAACTTAGTCCCTTGCTACTGTCCATAGTAAGATTAATCATATGCATGAAACCTTGTGATTTTATTAAGTAAACCAGTAAATAAATTCAAGTAATTGTCAAGAGATTTCCCTGATTGTTTTGGAATTTATGACTCCTGATGTTCTTCAAAGGGTTATAGTGTCTTTCCATCTAATCTTGGTGGGACACCAAACTTAAAACCAAACATTCATCCTTTTTATACTCCTTTTGGTGTGCAACACCAAACTTAATTACTTGCAATACAGAAGAACTCTTGAATTTTATTGAAATAGCTATGAAAAGAAAACTACCTCCAGTTGGGTTGCCTCCCAACAAGCGCTTGTTTATCGTCATTAGCTTGACATCTTTCATCCTTGTTTATCCCAGCTCATGAATGCTTTCCTCTTTGTTCCAGGGTCCTCCCAGGTAGTGCTTGGCTCAGTGACCATTTGCTGTGAATGTGTCCTTTGTAGCTTCATTCAGAAGTTCATGACTCCCATATGGGAGAACCTTTGTCACCAAGTAAGGGCCAGTCCATTTGGACTTAAGTTTGCTAGGAAAGACCTTGAGCCTGGAGTTATATAAGAGCACTTGTTGTCCTGGTTTGAACTCCCTTTTCAAGATTCTCTTATCATGCCACTTTTTAGCTCTCTCCTTGTATATCTTTGCATTCTCATAGGCTTCCAATCTGAATTCATCTAGCTCATTGAGTTGCAATAGCCTTTTCTCTCCTGTTGTTTGAGAGTCAAGATTGAGGAGCTTAGTGGCCCAGTAAGCTCTATGTTCTAGCTCCACAGGAAGGTGACAGGATTTTCCATAGATCAGCTGAAAGGGTGATTTTCCAATTGGGTTTTGAATGTGGTTCTGTATGCCCACAGGGCATTGATAAACCACTATTTTATTGTTTATCTGGTGCTCAATTAAGTGGTTTTTATCAAGCCTTTGCACACTTATTCATACAATTTGCATGAGTTTACAATCCCTTCCTCGTTTTGTTCTATAATTGAAAATTTGCTTCCTAAGCCTTTAAATTGTATATTTTTAATCCCCTTTATACCATTCGATGCCGTGATTTGTGTGTCAACTGATTTCAGGCTTTATAGGTCAGGAATGGCTTAGAGGATGGAGAGGAAGCTTGCAAAAATGGAAGGAGCACAAGAAATAAAGGAGACAACCAGCGAGGAGCGACGCGCATGCATGGCTCACGCGTGCACGTGAATTGGAGTTTGCACGGCGATGCGTACGCGTGCCTAGCGCAAAAGACAAGCGACACGTACGCGTGACTGACACGCACGCGTGACAAGGAATATTGCCAAACGACGTGCACGCGTGACCTATGCATACGCGTTATATGCGCCACGTGCAGAAACTTACAGAAAGTGCTGGGAGCGATTTCTGGGCTCCTTTTTAGCCCAATTCTAAGCCCGAGATCACAGAATAGAGGTTGCAAAATGGGAGAATCATTCAATCATTCATTCATTCATTATTCACACAATTTAGGTTTTAGATGTAGTTTTCTAGAGAGAGGCTCTCTCCTCTCTCTAGGTTTTAGGATTTGTCTTAGTTTTAGGTTTATTTCTTCTCAATTCCAGGTTCAATGTTCCTTTAATTTAGTTTCTCTTCAACTTTTATTTGTTCTAGCATTCTAGTTTATTTATTTTCCTTGTTGATTACTTTATGTTGACAATTAGGTTTATGAATTCTTATGTTAGATTTGATTTCCCTTATTAATGCAATTTGAGGTATTTCATGTTTATTGCTTCTTCTATTATTTGTTAGTCATTGATGCTTGCAATTATTGGTTTTAGATTATGCATTCCCTATTACTTTTCTATGTTTTTGTGTTATGCCTTCCAAGTATTTGATAAAATGCTTGGAAGGATTTTAAGTTAGATTTTTATATTCTTGGCCTTGGTTGAGTAATTGGAGACTCTTGAGTTATCAAACTCCTTTGTTGATTGATAATTGAAAGTTGCTGGTTGATTTGAATCCCTCTAAAGCTAGTCTTTCCTTAGGAGTTGACTAGGACTTGAGGAATCAAATTGATTAGTCCACTTGACTTTCCTTCATAGTTAGAGGTTAACTAAGTGGGAGCAACGAACAATTCTCATCAAAATTGATAAGGATAACTAGGATAGGACGTCTAGTTCTCATACCTTGCCAAGAGTTTTCTTAGTTATTAATTTAATTTCTTGCCATTTATTTCCTTATTCCTTATTCCAAAAACCCAAAAAGAAACTATCTCATAACTAATAATAACAACACCTCCCTGCAATTCCTTGAGAGACGACCCGAGGTTTAAATACTTCGGTTATTATTTTTATTGGGTTTGCTTAAGTGACAAACAAGTTTTTGTATGAAAGGATTCTTTGTTGGTTTAGAAACTATACTAGCAACAAGGATTTATTTGTGAAATTCTTACCGACGAAAAATCCGTTCGTCAAAATGGCGCCGTTGCCGGGGATTTGCAATTGTGTGCCTTATTATTGGTTATTGTGAATATTGTGAATAATTTTTTTTTGTTTCTTTCTTAGTGTTTCTAGTTTTAGGAGTCTATTTTTATTAATTTTTATTAGATTTTATTTCTCTTGCTACTATGAATTCTCGCCCATTTGACTATGAGTTTGGTTACAATCATGTTGTAGGAAGAGGAAATCACAATGAAAGCTTGGATCACGGATGGGACAACCAAAGATGGGAGGAGGCACAAGGATTTTTTCAACCCTCTTGGCAACAACCACCTCCAAGGTATTATCAACAACCATTCTATGATGCTTACTAAGACAATGGTTATGGTGGACCCTTTCGTGACAATCAACACCCACCACAATATACCCATGAACCCGCTCCTCAACATAGCTTTAACACATCATACTCACAAGCCCCTTTCCACCATTCACCCCCATATGACTGATAAACCACTATTTTATGGTTTATCTTGTGCTCAATTGAGTGGTTTTTATCAGGTCCTTGCCCACTTATTCATACTAATTGCATGGGTTTACATTTTCCTTCCTAATCTTGTTCTATAATTGGAAACTTGCTTCCCATGCCTTTAAATTACCAAATATTAATTCTCCCTTTATACCATTCGATGCCTTGATATGTGTGTTAAGTGATTTCAGGATTTATAAGGCAGGAATGTGATGAGTCCAATTCACACCCCCATTCAAAAAATGGTGAATCAGTTCTTTTAGCAAGTGCACCAAAATTATTGTCAAGTAATAACCAACAGTGGACTGGGATCGTATCCACAGAGATTAGCAAATTCAAGCAGTTTTAATCGATTGATAAATTAGTCAAGCGAAACAAGTAGATTGTGAATTGTAGAATTATAAATGACAGAAATGTAAATAGCTAGAATATAAAAGAAAGCAATAAAGTGCAGGATTAGAAATGGCAGAATGTAAAGTGCATAATCATAAATGACTTGAATATAAATGGGAGCGGGAAATTGCTGAATGTAAAATTATGCTATAAAGAAAGGGATAGATAAGAATGGGAAAATTCATTGAGATCAGGAGATGTTGTCTCTTTGGATCAAGTTTAGCTTACATCCTCTTCAATCACGCAACTCATTGACCTCTTGGCAATCATGATTGATTGAGCTCCAATCCCTTGGTGACTCAATCTCTCAGATCTTGATCAATAGCCAATTCCTTGGTTCCTGATTATACCACACACCATCATAGGTCCAAGTAGAGGGAGGATTATATGTCACATATCCAAACACCAAAACCCAAATTCTACTAAAGTATGAGAAGGGATTTCAAGCATGGTTTTATGTTTCCTTTCCCAAGGTTCCCATGAAACCCATTTTGCATTCAATCTCTTTCCCAAGATAATTGAACACTAAGCATTAAGAACGAAATTCCTTCTAGCAAATCAAAGAGAAGATGAAGAGAAGAAGGATTTCACTATCATCAATCCATCAAGTACAACAGAGCTCCCTCTCTCAATGAGAGGGAATTTAGCTACTCATAGCTCAAAGAGAGTACTCAAAAGTGAAGTGTAAAAGTGGATCTAAAAAATAATCTCCCTAACTGTTTAACCCCTTTCTCAGTACTCCCTGAGGGTATTTATACTACTCCTAGTAAAAATAAAAGAATTACAAAAGTGAAAAAGGAAAATTACATTTTGGAGGAAAAAGAAACTCAATAAGTGTGACTTCCCAGCTGGCGTGTGGTTGGCGCTCCAGGGGGCGTGTCACGTGCTCCCTTAATTCTGACTTGGTGTGCCACGCCCAGTCCCTCAAGTGGCACGCTCGTCTTCATAACAACCTTGGCGTGCCACGCCTTCGAGCTTAAGTGGCACGCCCTAGCCTTTTTCCACTTCTCTTGCTTCTGGAAACTTCAACCAGCGTGGGACGCCCAGGGTCTGGCGCGCCACGCCCTTGCTGCATGTTTGGCCAAGCTTCTCTGGAAAGTTGAACTAGCGTGGCACGCCCAGGGTCTGGCGTGCCACGCCCCTTTGTGAACAAGTGATTCCTCTGTTTGGCGTGCCATGCCACGAACTCAAGTGGCACGCTCCAATGGTTCTCTGCTCTCTGAATGACACTGGCGTGCCACGTCTGGGGTTCAAGTGGCATGACCAAGTGGGGAATAGTGGATGGCGTGCCACACCTTCGATACCAAGTGGCATGCCCTATGTATTTGGCCTCCTTCAACCTCTCTGGAAACTTATACTAGTGTGCCACGCCTAGAGGCTGGCGTGCCATGCCCATGATCTTGCCTTGGTTCCAGTAGCTGGCGTGCCACGCCTCAGTCTTCAAGTGGCACGCCATAGTGAGATTCTTGGGTTGGCGTGCCACGCCTTCGACATCAAGTGGCACACCCAGCCCTTGCTTTGGTCTCTTTGTGCATTGGCGTGCAACGCCTGGTCGCTCAAGTGGCACCCCTAAGTGAGATTGAGAGGTTGGCGTGCCACGCCTTCGACCTCAAGTGGCACGCCTAGTCTTCAATTGCCTTCAGCCCCTTCTCTGGATTATTGTACCAGCGTGCCACGCCATGCTGCTCAAGTGGCACACCCATACATTTGTGAACTCTTCAAGCTTGGCGTGCCACGCCTGGATCCTCAAGTGGCACGCCCAAGTGACGTTTTGGAGCTGGCGTTCCACGCCTTTGATACCAAGTGGCACGCCATAGTGAAGGTTGTTCCTGGAGTGGTGAGTTGGCGTGCCACGCCCCTTGGCTCTAAGTGGCACGCCCATAGTAGCTGATGGGTTAGGCGTGCCACGCCCAACCTGGTGTGCCACGCCTTTGCTGTGTTCTCCACTGTTTCTCTCTGGTACTTTGTACTAGCGTGCCACACCCACATGCATGCTTGAATTTCTCCTCTGAAATTTAGTATTAGCGTGCCATACCTAGCTCCTGGCGTGCCACGCCAGTGCATTTTTGTGGCATTTGCTCCCAAGTGGCACACCAGTTTCACACGCCCAGTTTCTTGTTGCTTTCTTCCCATTTTTTGATGCCTTTTTCACCTGAAATTCAGCATAACTCATCTCAAAGTAATGTACAATAATACTCATCAAATAATGCATGAATTGTACTGATCAAATTAGATTTATGCTCTTTTATGTTCCTCTTCATGCAAGAAAGAAGGGTTGATAATGCAAATCATCAGAATGGCTTAGAGGATGGAAAGGAAGCAGGCAAAAGTGGAAGGAATACAAGAAGTTGAAGAAATTGCTAAGCTGTCCAGCCTGACCTCTTTGCACTCAAACGGTCATAACTTGAGCTACAGAGGTCCAAATGAGGTGGTTCCAGTTGCGGTTCGGGGCTTCGAAATAAGATATAATATGCCATAGTTGCCCTGACGATAGACGACGCGGACGCGTGCAACGCGCACGCGTCACATCTGCAAAAATCAGCGTGACAAAATTTGCAATCAGCGATTTCTGGGCTATTTCTGGCCCAGTTCTCGACCCAGAAAACACATATTAGAGTATATAAAGTGGGAGAATCCATTCATTCAAGAGATACAGCTTTCATATTCATAATTTTAGGATTTAGATGTAGTTTTTTAAAGAGAGAGGTTCTCCCCTCTCTCTTAGGATTTAGGATTAGGATTTCTCTTAGATTTTAGGATTAGGATTCCTTCGTTTTCTCCAATTCCAGGTTCAATGTTCCTTTAATTTATGTTTCTCTTCTACTTTTAGATACTCTAATGCTTTTATTTGTTAATTACTTATGTTTCCAAATTGTCTTATGAATCTTTCCATGTTAGATTTGAATATTCTATTTAAATATAATTTGAGGTATTTCAGATTTATGATTGTTTTACTCTATTTATAATGCTTCCAATTTAAATTAAGATTTATTACTTTTTTGCTTTGGTTAAGTAATTGGTAACACTTGAGTTATCAGACTCAGCAGTTGATTAAAAATTGGGAATTACTGATTGATTTGGATCGCTCTAAAGCTAGTCTTTCCACAGGAGTTGACTAGGACTTGAGGATCAAATTGATTGGTCCACTTGACTTTCCTTTATTTAGTAAGGGTTAACTAAGTGGGAGCAATAACAATTCTCATCACACCTGATAAGGATAACTAGGATGGAATTTCCAGTTCTTATACTTTGCAAGAGATTTTTATAATTATTAATTTATTTTTCTTGCTATTTAATTTACTTGTTCCCTATTTCAAAAACCCAAAAACATACCTTTTGCATAATCAATAATAAATCATACTTCCCTGTAATTCCTTGAGAAGACGACCCGAGGTTTCAATACTTCGGTTATCAATTTTATTGGGTTTTGTTACTTGTGACAACCAAACTTTTGTACGAAAGGATTCTCTGTTGGTTTAGAAACTATACTTACAACGCGATTTTATTTGTGAAAATTTTAGATCGCGCGAGAGTTTCGATCGTCAGATGGGAAGATTATTATATGGTTGAAAAGGAAGCGCACTAAAGCTTGAGGGTTGAATATTGGAGGTAGAGGGTTGGTCCATGAGGGATATAAGTGCTTGAAGAGTAGAGGTGAGACTAGTGATAGAGGCAAGTGTGGTATAAAGCTCTGTTTGCCTTTGGTGAATAACACCAATAGTGTTGTCATCCAGTGGAGGTTGGGGGTGGATATGGGTTATATGGGGGTGTTTGGTGGTAGGCGGCTTGTGAGTTTGGTGGTCCAAAGTTATGTTGGGGAGGTGGTTCATAAGCATAAGGTAGGGCTTGTTGGTAACCACAAGGGGGTCCACCATATTCATCATCTTGGTACGCTCCTTGGAATAGCTCTTGACCATAGTAATTTGGTGGAGGTTGGTTGTCACAAAAAGGTCCACCATAACTATTGTCTTGGTATGCATCATAGAATGGTTGTTGGTTATAGCGCATTGGAGGGGGCTGTTGCCGAAAGGGTTGATCAGATCCTCGTGGCTCCTTCTATCTGTCATTGTTTTGACCTCGATGCATGTTCCTGTTATAGCTTCCATTCTTTTCAACAACATTTGAACCAAACTCAAAGCGATGAGGGTGAAAACTCATAGTAACTAATAAAAATTAAAAACAAAAATAAAAACAAATAAACAAGCAAAATAAAATATTTACAATAACTAATAATAAGGCACAAAATTGCAAATTCCCCGGCAACGGCCCCATTTTGACGAACGGATTCCTTGCTAGTAAAGAAATTTTTATAAGAATAATCGCATTGTAAGTATAGTTTCTAAACTAACAGAGAATCCTTTCGTACAAAAGTTTTGGTTGTCACTTAAGCAAACCCAATAAAATTGATAACCGAAGTATTGAAACCTCGGGTCGTCTTCTCAAGGAATTGCAGGAAGGTGTGATTTATTATTGGTTAGGGTGCTAACTTATTAATCAGGAGTTTTCTGGGTAATGTTGAGTTTGGGCAATGGGAAAATAAATAATTGTAAATTAAAGCAGTGAAAATTTAAAGAGATTTATAATATTCAAAATAAAAAGCCTTGACTGGAAGAATGATTAATTGGAAGTTATATCCTTGTTGGAATTCTCTCAAGTATAGTATAAAGAGGTTGTTATTTTCACTTAGTTAACCCTTACTAAATAAAGGAAAGTCAAGTGATTGTGCTAACTCTTATTCGCAAATCATAGTAAATACAGAATTAGCCAACAACTTCTAATTTAACTAATCACTTGAGCATTCCAACTCAAGTGTCTCTTTTTAATCAACTCCCAAGTCAAGTTGGAAGCCTACTCCATTGACATGGATGCCATTTATATGATAAAAGGAATTGAATTGTGATAATCAAGCAAATAAAGAAATTAAATAGAAAAATACTCTTTGCATTAATAATTAAACAAAAGAAGAAGATAATCTTAAATAATAAAATAAAAGTAGAAGAAAACTAAATTAAAGGAACATTGAACCTGGAATTGGGAAGAAGCAATCCTAAAATTAAGAGAAATCCAAATCCTAAATCCTAAGAGAGAGGAGAGAGCCTCTCTCTCTAAGAACTACATCTAAAACCTAAAATTATGAATTATGAATGTTGTATCAATTGTTTTAATGAATGGATTAATTTCCCCACTTTATAGCCTCTAATCTGTGTTTTCTGGGCCAAAAACTGGGTCAAAAACAGCCCAAAAATCGCCCCCAATGATTTCTGGTACGTACAGGTCGCTGCAAAGTCACGCGGAAGCGTCGTCCACGCGGGTTTTTTTTTGCCAGGTCACGTGTCCCCGTGATCCACGCATTCGCGTCACCTGGCTTCAGGGCAGCTATGGCAAATTATATATTGTTGCGAAACCCTGAATGTTAGCTTTCCAACGCAACTAGAACCGCGTCATTTGGACTTATGTAGCTCAGGTTATGGTCAATTTAGTACCAAGAGGTCAGGCTGGACAGCTTTAGCAGTTCCTTCAATTTCTTGTATTCCTTCCACTTTTGCATGCTTCCTTTCCATCCTCTAAGTCATTCCTGCCCTATAGATCCTGAAATCACTTAACACACATATCAAGGCATCGAATGGTAATAAGAGAGGATTAATATTAGCAAATATAAGGCCAAAGAAGCGTGTTTTCAATCATAACACAAAATCAGGAAGGAAAACGTAAAACATGCGAATTGTATGAATAAGTGAGTAAAGAATTGATATAAACCACTGAATTGAGCATAAGATAAACTATAAAATAGTGGTTTACCACCATCCCATCACCACCCTCCATGGAAGAGCACCCACATCCATCAATCCAAGAGCAAGATGATCCCAGCTATGCTATTGACAAGGAACAAGAGAAAAGGGACCCTCTTCGTGAATTCATACTTCATAAATAGCTAGAGGATGCCCTACATGTGGAGGTAGTAGAGACCCTTGAAGTCGAAGAAGCGGTGGAAGAATTAGTAAAGGAAGACATCAAGGAGGAGTCTGATTTTGTCTTAGAGCAAGAGGAGGCCCAAAATGTGGAGATAGGAGAGACCCTTGCAGATGAAAGAGTAGTTGAAGGGAGTTATCATGGAAAGGAAATCATCAAGAAGGAGTATGATTTTATACTAAAACAACTGGACAAAGCAGTAATTATTGAAGAGGAAGAAGAGGTTGCAGACTTAGGAGATGCTGAACCTCCACGGGAAAGTCCAGTCATAGAGCCTCCTTCAAAGACATTTGAAATTGATGTTGAAGAGGGTGTACAACCTCCAAGGCATAGCCTAGTTGAAGACTTTGAAGAGGTTGATCAAGAGATGGACTCAATCATTGATGAATTCTTATCTACAATTGAATCCTCTCCCATTGGACTTGAAATGGAAATTAAAGAAGAAGAAGCACAACCTCCCATGCCCTTGGAAAGCAATGAAGAGGAGATTGAATTGGAAGAAAGCTACCAAGAGGAAGAGGTTGATATTGAAGAGGCTTGCAAAGAGGTGGAAGTTGTCAAGAAAGAACTCAAAGGGAATTGAGCTGGAGATCACCCTGCAAAAATTGTTGGAGACTTCTTCCCCAAAGCCATCACCATCCATCCCTTCATTCAAGTGGGTAAATCTCTCATCTCAAAGCTTAATTAGCTCACTTGAATATGCTTTGCTTGAGACGGATGTGCAACTTAGAGCTCTTTGTGGCTATAAGAGCAAGCGGGAGATGGTTAGTGGTAGGAATTGTCATGCAAAGTTCAATATGATTGCATGCTCCAAATTGAACTACAAGGGTTGGTACAATTTTCAATTGAATGGGTCTAGGAAGCTGTTTGGATGTCTAAGTGAGAATTTAAATTGCTTGCCACCCGGTTGGAACAAAGATAGTCAACAAGAAGACGGGTGCAAAAGTAAGGTGTAGGACCCCGGAATTCATTCCAACAACCAACACTTTTGGGGCCTTGTCACTTTTCTTTAGATTGCTTGACGGCTGTATGCGCCTTGTTTGGGATCCCGGAGGCCATTGGAATTACAAACATTGGTGGGGATTCAAGGATTAGTACAAGCACAAGCCACCATGACAAGGAACTCACCAAATGTCCAACTTAAGGACTTTAACTAAAAGTGCTAGGTGGGAGACAACCCACCACGGTATATTCTTTCCTTTTTGTTCTTAGTTTTATTTTATTTTATTTTCATTAGTATTCATTCATAATTTCTGCATATTCATCTCTGCATTTTGCATTCTGCATAAAAAAAATGCACGCGACACGCAAGCGTCGCTGACGTATCCGCTCAGGTGCATTCGTAACATGGAAGAAAAAAGCAGAGAGTCACGCGAGAGCGTGGCTGGAGGCATGCCTTAGACACAAGCATGCCCACGCGAACGCGCCATTTTAAAAAAGAGCCTCCCACGCGTACGCGTCGCCCATGCGACCGCGTGGCCCTGTAAAATCGACGTAAAAATGTGTATGGCAGAGAGTTATGATGGATCTGGGCTGAACTCGTGCTAGAAGCACAAGCCCTATCACGCAAACGCGTGCCCCACGCGTCCGCGTCAGTTTTAAAAGAAACGCGTTTCACGCGTGCACGTCACCCACGCGCACGCGTCACCCAAAAATTTTGGCAAAATACAAACAAAACAGAAAGTCATGCGAACGCGAGGCTGCTCTCGTGCCACTAGCCCAAATCAAGTCACACGAACGCGTGCCCCACGCGTTCGCATCACTTGCAAATATCGCCAATCATGCGAACGCATGCCCCACGCGTCCACGTCGCCGGCGCCACACAGCTTATCCAGATCAGCGCCAATTATCTTTTCTTTTCTTCCCCAATCCTAATTTTTTCTTTCCCCTTCTTATTTCTTTCTTCTTCCTTCTTTCTTCTTTACTCTTTCTCACTTTTTACTTTCTCCCTTCTTCCTTTATCATCATTATCAAGGTTCTTTTCTTTCCTTCTCCCCCCTTTACTTTTCCATTATTATTTTTATTTATGTTTTCTTCTTCTTTTTCTTTTTACTTTCATTATATATGTTTTCTTTTTCTTTCTTTTTCTTTTTATTCTTTTGATTCGTGTTAGAAATTTAATTAGGTGATTGTTTTCTTCTACAATTGCTTGTGGATTATTAAGGGATTATTTGACAATTAATATTACTTCTTAATGGTTGCTTGCATGTTCAAATTCAATACTTTCAATAACATATTTACCATGCATGCTAAGTGTTTGTGAAAAAGCCCATATGGCATTGTGCATTATTTTTAAATTTTTTTATTCTACTACTCTAATACCTACTTTTCACAAAACCCCTTTTTATATATAATTTATTAAAAATAATTGTCAATACAAACAAGTTGTTAGTTTAAAAGAGTTGGTAATCAAATTGGGCATTTAATGCTTGATTTATGCTACTCATGCCTTTGTTGGCATGCCAATAAACATCTTGCATTTAATTGCCATCACATGCACTTGCTATATTTCCATGGATGAACTTTTCACATGTAGTCATGACCATGTGTTAACGACATCCTTCTTTACCGTGCATTGATTATCACCTATACTATCTTCTCCCTTGCTCAAACCCTTAGCTTTACATGTTACTTTCTATTTCCCTTTTCAGGATGGCCACCGGAAAAGAAAAGGAAAAGAACTTCTGTATGGGGCGACAGACAAGTCCACCTGCACAATCTTTGAAAAAAAGAGCATCAGTTGAAGCAACCCGTCCACTTGTACATCTCTGCATGCACCGAGGACGGTGCAATCTTTAAGTGTGGGGAGGTCGACACCGACTTCCGTGGGTTAGTTATTTTCTTCTCAACACCAATATTTTACTTTCTTTGTTTGTTCATTATTGCATTTGCATGTTTGATTGTATATTTGTTTGATTTTGTGCATATTCTACCACTGCTTGGTTGAAGTAACAGATTTCTTTTTCAAGAAACTTTTTATAACATTTCACTAATTTGATTTAAAATTTTTATTGAACTTGTTTGAAGGAATATTATACTGGAGCATGGTTTAGAGCTCGAACACACAAAACCTGTGAGATTTTTGAGCTTATTTGAATTGGTTGCATTTTTTCAACCAATATTTTATTTTTGGTGTGTGTTATTCTTTCTAAAATTGTGATCTTTGTCTTGATTGATTCTATATTTCCATTGTTTGATGTATGCATGCACTTATGTGATTGAGGCCTTTGTTTCACTAAGCGTACATACCCATATGGCCTTACCCTTTCATTATCCTTTGCAAACCAATTTGAGCCTATTTTAACCCTTTTATTCTTTACTTTAGCACATCATTAACTCTAAGCGGAAAACAATAATGTCCTTAATTTGAATCCTTGGTTAGCATAGACTAGTGACAGTGTTCACGAATTAAGTGTGGGGAAATTGGGTTTGGAAACATTTGGTTTGAGAATTGAGTATGTTAGAATTTTCTAAAAATGTGAAAGAATATTGAGAACATATTCATGTATTCAATAATTTAATCATATGCATTAAGAAAATAAAAAAAATAATAATAATAAAAAAGGAAAAGAAAAAAAGCAAATAAATAAAAGGAGACAAAATACCCCAAAGTAAGTGGTGAAAGCAATGCATATGTACTGTACTTGAAATTAGAATGCATGAATATCTGGAAAACATGGTTAATGGATAGTTAGATGTGGTATTATGATTACATGGATTGTCTAAAGTTAGGTGGAAAGTTTAAGTTAATTCAGGATTCAGATTTTAGTCCACTTGACCAAATACAATCCTACCTTGACCCTAACCCCATTACAACCCTTAAAAGACCTCTTGATATGTGTATTTGTGCATCAAATTTGTGTTGATTGGTAGAAGAGGAGCAAGCCTTAGAAAGCAAGATTAGTAGAAAATTGAGTGATCGAACCTTAAACACCTGAGCGATTAGAGTGTATACACTTCTAGTGAGAGTTCGATGCTCGATTCTTTGTTCCCGGCTTTCACGAGCTATTTTCTTTTACAAAGTTTAATTGTACCTTATTTTATGATTTGAATTAGTGAGATCCAGTTCATATTTCTTCTTGAAGGATTTGTTTACTTTAAACCAAGTAGGTAGAAACATCTTAGCATGTAGTTGCATTCATATAAGATAGGCTGCATTTCATACATTCTACCATCCCTCTTCACCCCCTTTATAGCTTCTCTTGAGCTTAGCATGAGGACATGCTAATGTTTAAGTATGAGGAGGTTGATAAATCACTATTTTATGGTTTATCTTGTCCTCAATTGAGTGGTTTTTATCAAGTCCTTGCCCACTTATTCATACTAATTGCATGGTTTTACATTTTCCTTCCTAATCTTGTGCTATAATTGGAAACTTGCTTCCCAAGCCTTTAAATTACCAAATATTAATTCTTCCTTTATACCATTCGATGCCTTGATATGTGTGTTAAGTGATTTCAGGATTTATAAGGCAGGAATGGCTTAGAGAATGGAAAGGAAGCATGCAAAAGTGGAAGGAATACAAGAAGTTGAAGAAATTGCTAAGCTGTCCAGCCTGACCTCTTCGCACTCAAACGATCATAACTTGAGCTACAGAGGTCCAAATGAGGCAGTTCCAGTTGCGTTAGAAAGCTAACGTCTGGAGCTTCAAATGGTATATAATATACAATAGTTACCCTGAAGATAGATGACTCGGACGCGTGCATCACGCGCACGTGTCGCATCTGCAAAAATCAGCATGACAGAATTCGCAATCAGCAATTTCTGGTCTGTTTCTGGCCCAGTTCTCGGCCCAGAAAACATAGATTAGAGGCTATTAAGTGGAGGAATCCATTCATTCAAGAGATACAGCTTTTATATTCATAGTTTTAGGATTTAGATGTAGTTTTCTAGAGAGAGAGGTTCTCTCCTCTCTCTTAGGATTTAGGATTAGGATTTCTCTTAGATTTTAGGATTAGGATTCCTTCGTTTTCTCCAATTCCAGGTTCAATATTCCTTTAATTTTTGTTTCTCTTCTACTTTTAGATACTCTAATGCTTTTATTTGTTAATTACTTATGTTGCCAAATTGTCTTATGAATCTTTTCATGTTAGATTTGAATATTCTATTTAAATATAATTTGAGGTATTTCAAATTTATGATTGTTTTACTCTATTTATAATGCTTTCAATTTAAATTAAGATTTATTTCCTTTTTGCTTTGGTTAAGTAATTGGTAACACTTGAGTTATCAGACTCAGCAGTTGATTGAAAATTGGGAATTGCTGATTGATTTGGATCGCTCTAAAGCTAGTCTTTCCACAAGAGTTGAATAGGACTTGAAGATCAAATTGATTGGTCCACTTGACTTTCTTTTATTTAGTAAGGGTTTATGTGCCTAGTTTGGGACCCTGAAGGTTATTGGAATTGCAAACATTGGTGGGGATTCCTGGATGAGTTCAAGCACAAGCCACCGTGACATAGGGCTCACCAGATGTCCAACTTAACGACTTTAACTAAAAGTGCTAGGTGGGAGACAACTCACCATGGTATGATCTTTCGATTTTTTTCCTTAGTTTTATTTTATTTTATTCTATTTTTATTAGTGTTCATTCATAATATTTGCATCAGCATCAGCATTCTGCATTCTGCATTCTAAAAAAAAAGGGCAAACAATGCGTGCGTGTAAGCCACACGTGGGCGTCGATACTAATTTGACGCTTCTATCCAACGGCCAGAAAGTTGCGATGGAATCGTGCAGCTGGTGTGCAAAAAGCATAAATTGGCCCACGCGTACGTGTCCCTGACGCGTACGCGTCAATTTCGATCCTAGCACACCATACGTGGGAGCGCGCGACGCGGACGCGTCGCATGCAAAATTTTGGCCCCTCCCATTTAAACAGAGTTGCGCAAAAACATACGCTAGAACTGTGCTTCACACGTATGCGTCATCTTCATTTATCCCTTCCCACGAGTTCGCGTCAATGACGCGTACACGTCGATGCATTTTTGCCTCATCTACGCTCACGCGTGACCCATGCGTACGCGCGAATTTGATTTCATTAACCCCCTGACGCGAGATCCCTAACCCCCTCACGTGCCCTTTTCTCCTCTCTTCCCTCCAACATCTCCCTCTCTTCCACTGCAACCCTCACCATCCCTCACCACCATCACCTCCCACCGCAGCTACCGCCGGTGACCCCAGACCGCCGCCGACGCTGCTGACCACCCTCCCTCCCCTTTCTCTCTTCTTCTCCTTCTTTTCTTTCCTCTCAACCCCTCCCGCTTTCACCTCGACCACCGCGGACAGCACCGGTGCCACCGTGCCGCCGCCGTCTCTGGGTAGCACTCCCCTTTCCCTTCCCGTCCAATTCTATTACTTCACCATCCAGGTTTCCCCTGCTTCCACCTCTGCATTCTAATTCCTCTTCTGTTCAATTCCATTAAGTTCGTTTAGTTTAAATTTTGTTCAATTTAGGATAGTTAGAATTACATGTTCTTAGTGGATTTTAGGTGGTTAGGTAGCTAGGATGTGGTTAGTGGATTTAGGTCTGATAAATGCTCTGTTCTTGCTGTCTGAATTAGTTCATTCTTCTCTATTTATGCTGATAATTTGCCCTGTGATAAATTGCTTTGATTGATGCTGTTATATGGGTTTAAATTGCTATTCATGCTCTGTTAATGTTTTATTGAATTACTTTGGTGCTAAACTGGTTTATTGATGCTGCTGAGTGTCATCTGCAACTGCTAAGTTCTTATCTGCATTGATTTGGTTCCTGGATATTGGATTCCTGATGTATGATTTTAATGGAATTCAAATCTGAGTTGCTATTGCTATTGAATTCTTATTGCGATTTGATCTTCATTATTGATTCAGTGAATCTAAATTCTTTGAATCCATATTCTTTATTCATGATTGATTGCTGAATTTACTGAAAGAAAGCTAACTGCATTATAGAATCTTTACTTATTGCTATTTTACCAGCTCAATTGCTTATTCCCTGTGAATTTATCTTTGGTTTTAGTACTTTTAATCGTTGATGACTTCATAGGAAATCCAAGATGCCTGATTGAGTTTCGGAATTAGCCAGCTGTTTTGTTTTGACTGATGATGCCTGAGTCGTATGATTTTCTTGTTCTTCATGCTAATTGACAAATATTGTACTTCATATGAGCCTGACTTGAATTGCTGATCTGCTGCTGTTTCTTTATTTCGGGAACACCCATTTTACTGCCGGAATGTTGCCCAATTTTTCTAAAAACTATTTTACTTAACTTCTATTCATGAATTAGCTTTGGTACTTTTGAATTGTGCACTATTTGGTTTCAACCAAGCCAATTCATGGGATAATGGGCTCGCATTCTCATTCCTTTTGGTTCCCTTTTTATTTACCGTGCATTATTGATGATTTTAATTCTTTTCATGCTTCTTTCATTTACATGTTTTATCATAAATAACTTGCATTGTCTGCTTGATTGTGAGCTTGCTTGTTCTACCACCTTTTGAACTTCTTCTGGTTAAGAACAACATTTCTATGCCACTAACTTCTTCACACTTTTCTAACTCTTGACTTGATTGACTTTCTAACTTTTCTTTTCGTTCAAACTAACTCCTTTAGGTTCCTTTTAAGGCATGCTAATTGTTGTTACTTAACAAACAAGCTTCTCACTATTAATGCAGGAATTCTTGGTTTTGTTCTGATTGTTGTCTGCATTCTGTTTTCTTGCATTCCAAGAATTCGTTTCTTCAAGACAACTCATGAGTGTGTCTCTATTCCATTTTGTTTTTGGCTTCCTGTCTACTTGTTTCTTACCTGCCTTTCTATTTCTCTGCTTTAGTTTGATAAATTGTATCCTGGAATTTATATTTTTCAGGATGTCTGACGCGAAAGGAAAAGGCAAGGCTAAGGCCAGCACCGGGAAGAGGAAAAGAGGACAATCATCCGTCGCTCTAGCAGATATTCTAGCAGATGAATCTTGGAAGGAAAAGAACTTCATGGATCAAGAAAAAGCTGACCAAATTGTGCCTGCGAATGACCCAATCAAGTTTGCAAATATCTACTGTGAACTCAAATTTCCGGTTCTGCAGAAAAAAGGCACCTCTACTTAGAAAAGACACTCAAAATAGAATCTGACAGAGGTGAACGCATCTTGGGTCCGTAAATTCTACTGTAACTATTACAAGATGACCCTTGATGCAGTACAGCTAAGAGGAAAGCAGATCCTGGTCACAGAGGAGGCCATAGAGGATATCCTCCACTTCTAGCCTAAACCAGACGATGCAGATGGTTATCAAAAGGCTTAGGAGTCCATCAGATTCATGAGTTTTGACTGGGATGCTGTGAGGCGTACCATAGCCATTGATCCTGACATTCCATAGGCTATGGGAAAGTCGGAGGTAACTCCCAGGGGTATCAAGATTATTTATCTAAATGATGAGGCTTTGCTGTGGCAGCAAATACTGAGTAACTATGTTATGCCTAGCACTCACGAGTCAGAGGTGCCGGCTGCTATGATCATCCTCATTTGGTGCGTTATGGAAGGCAAAAAACTATACTTTCCACGGTTTATCAAGAAGTACATGGCTCGAGTTCATGTCAGAGGCACCCTACCATTTCTGTACTTGATCACCTAGATGGCTCACCGGGATGAGGTACCTTGGGAACTTGAGGATGAGAAGCCACCGGTTGCCGAATGCAAAAAGATTATTCCACACGGCAAGCGGTTCGAAGCTCTAGGCCACAGACCACCTTCTCTTACTGCCTCTACTGACGCGGCCACATCCTCTGCAGCACCTTTAGTGCCCGCAGCACCACCCGCATCCACAGCACCCTCCTCCGCTTCTCTGCCAATCTACCATCTAGTGCACCGCCTCTTTCAGTGTCTTGACCAGATGGAGCGCTGCACTCAGCGGCGTATTGCGACGCTATGAGCATCTGAAGCTGATGATGACGACTAGGCATACTGACATCCCCTCTGAGCCTAACACACCATCGGAGAACTCTGAGGATGAGGAGGATGAGCAGGATGAGGATGCTCAGGTAGATGACCAGCAACAGGCATAGCACGAGGAGCGTCAGCTTGAGCAGCCTGCAGAGCCTCAGGCACCTGCACAGCCATCACAGACAGAGCCAGCAGCACACCCTTCAGGAGGCGATGATCCTTCACACCTGGCTTGACTAGAGCATCGAGGACGATGCTATGATCTAAGTGTGGAGAGGTCACCATCTCTGGCGGATTTTATTCTGGTGAACTATTTTAGACTTTTTATCTTATTTTGCTTTATTTTCTTTTTGCTTTATTTTATTTTATTTTATTTTATTTTTCTTTTAGTACTTGCACATTTCTATTTTATTGTACTCTTGTTTATATTTACTTAGTTGCATTCTGCACTTTGGGCTTGTATATATCTTAGATATTTAGCTTGAATTGCACCTTTAGTTTATTAGTTGTGATGTAGAAAAACATGGATTATTAGGTTTAGTTTACCCTCTTAGTATATGAGAAATTGATTTTATTGAAAATAGGGAGTAAATTAGAACTATTTAGCTTTTCATAATCACAATATTCCATTTAGTATATATATATATATATACATTAATAAATGTGGGTCAATTGATGAAATTTTCAAGGAATATATCTTTTTCTTAGAAAAGGCATCTAAGATTCACATTGAATTGAGTTTAAACCTTTTGGTCACTTGCATGATATATATATATATATATATAATTGGAATATGGTTTTTGAGCTAAGAACACACAACCAGTGAGTTTTTGAGCTTAACTGCATGGTTACATTGTTTAACCATAATATTTTATTCTTGTTTGTTTCTTCTCTATAATTACAATCCCTGCTTTGTTCCATTCTATATGTCCATTATTTAGTGTATGTTCATGCTTATATGTGATTGAGGCCATCATTTGTTATTAGCTCACTTATCCCAAATAGCCTACTGGTGCACGAAAATTACTTCACACTATGTAATTCCGCACAACTAACCAGCAAGTGCACTGGGTCGTCCAAGTAATACCTTACGTGAGTAAGGGTCGATCCCACGGAAATTGTTGGCTTGAAGCAAGCTATGGTTATCTTGCAACTCTTAGTCAGGATATTAATTAGTGGTTATCAATTGACTTGCAAATGAACAAGAGAGCATGAATTAAAGGTTACTTGTTATGCAGTAAATGAGAATATGTTGGAGTTTTGGAGATGCTTTGCCTTTTGAATCTCTGCTTTCTCTCTATCTTTTTCCTCACGCACGCACGTCCCTCCTATGGCAAGCTGTGTGTTGGAGGATCACCGTTGTCAATGGCTACCATCATTCCTTTCAGTGAAAATGGTCCAGGTGCGCTGTCACCGCACGGCTAATAATCTATAGGTTCTCGATCATACCGGAATAGGATTCGCTATCCTTTTGTGTTTGTCACTACGCCCAGTACTCGCGAGTTTGAAGCTCGTCACATTCATCCAATCCCAGAATCCTACTAGGAATACCATAGACAAGGTTTAGACTTTCCGGATTCTCAAGGATGCTGCCAATGGATTCTAGCTTATACCACAGAGATTCCGATTAAGGAATCTAAGAGATACTCATTCAATCTAATGTAGAACGGAGGTGGTTGTTAGGCACACGTTCATAGGTTGAGAATGGTGATGAGTGTCACGGATCATCACATTCATCATAATAAGGCGCAAATGAATATCTTAGATAGGAACAGACATGATTGAATAGAAAACATAAATACTAGCATTAACTCATCGAGGCACAGCAGAGCTCCTCATCCCCAACAATGGAGTTTAGAGACTCATGCCATCAAAAGGTACAAAGTTTAGATCTAAAATGTCATGGGATACAAAATAAATCTCTAAAAGTTGTTTAAATACTAAACTAGTAACCTAGGTTTACAGAAAATGAGTAAACTATGATAGATGGTGCAGAAATCCACTTCTGGGGCCCACTTGGTGTGTGCTGGGGCTGAGACTAAAGCTTCTCACGTGCATAGGGCTGTTTTGGGTGTTCAACGCCAGCTTTGGATCCAATTCTGGCGTTGAACTCCAACTCCTAACTTGTTTCTGGCGCTGGACGCCAGACAGCAGCATGGAACTGGCGTTGAACGCCAGTTTACGTCATCTATCCTTGAGAAAAGTATGGACTATTATATATTTCTGGAAAGCCCTGGATGTCTACTTTCCAACGCAATTGGAAGCGCACCATTTGGAGTTCTGTAGCTCTAGAAAATCTACTTTGAGTGCAGGGAGGTCAGAATCCAACAACATCAGCAGTCCTCTTTCAGCCTGAATCAGATTTTTGCTCAGCTCCCTGATTTCAGCCAGAAAATACCTGAAATCACAGAAAAACACACAAACTCATAGTAAAGTCCAGAAATATGAATTTTGCCTAAAAGCTACTGAAAATAAACTAAAAACTAACTAAAACACACTAAAAACTATATGAAATTAACCCCAAAAAGCGTATAAAATATCCGCTCATCACAACACCAAACTTAAACTGTTGCTTGTCCTCAAGCAACTAGATAAATAAAATAGAATACAAATAATTTAAGAAGCAATAATATCTCAGAGTTTTTGAGTGAAGCTCAGATTCTAATTAGATGAGCGGGACTAGTAGCTTTTGGCTTCTGAACAGTTTTGGCATCTCACTTTATCCATTGAAGCTCAGAGTGATTGGCATCTATAGGAACTCAGAATTCAGATAGTGATATTGACTCTCCTAGTTTAGTATGTTGATTCTTGAACACAGCTACTTTATGAGTCTTGGCCGTGGCCCTAAGCACTTTGTTTTCCAGTATTACGACCGGATACATAAACATCAAATTCAAAAGACATATGCACTGTTCAAGCATTCATTCAGAAGACAGAAAGCATTGCCACCATATGTAAATAATTAGAATGTTCTTATTAAAAACTCGAAAATTATTGCCTCTTATTCTAAAGAAATTCTTCTATTTTATTCATGTTTGATGATGATGAGAAAATTAAATTATAGCTTAATTGGAGATAAAATAAAAAATATAGATACTAATTACTACTATATGACTCCTAAGGTAAAACTAGAATAAGAATAGTTATCACAGAGTTAAGGCTAAGATTGGAATTTAACAACCTTTGTTATGGGGAGTGGATGTTCCTCTAATCTGCGGGGTGCTTGGTCCTTCAAGAGATAATTTCTGGCGCTTCAATTCCATTAAGTCGCGCCCTTGCTCCTCCTGTTCTTTAATCAAATAGCAAAGAATGCTACTTTGTTCCTTCTGTTCTTTCATTATTTGTTCCATAGCTTCTTGCATCTTGGTAACTGATGTTTCAAGATACTCCCAGTATTCAGATTGAGGGATTTCTGGGAGAAATTCCTGTGTTTTCTTCTTGATGGGGTCATCCTGTGCTTGTTGTTTTTCCATTGATGCTTTGGTGATTGGTCGCTCAATTGAGATATACTCAGTTATTCCCATCCTTACTCCAGCGTCCTTACAGAGCATAGAAATCAAGCTTGGATAAGCCAACCTGGCATCTTTGGAATTTTTATTTGCAATTTTGTAAAATTCAGTTGAAATCAGTTAATGAACTTCCACTTCTTTTCCCATCATGATGCAATGGATCATCACTGCTCTTCTGATAGTGACTTCAGAACGGTTGCTAGTGGGCAGCAGAGAATGCCCAATGAAATCTAGCCATCCTCTGGCGACTGGTTTGAGATATTCTCTTTTGAGTTGATTAGGAACACCCTTCGTGCTGGTGATCCACCTGGCTCCAGGGATGCATATGTCCTCTAGAATCTTATCCAGGCCCTTGTTTGTTCTTATCATTCTCCTATTGAAGGAGTCTGGATCATCTTTCAGCTGAGGTAGCTTTAAGATCTCCCTGATCTTGTCAGGGTAGGTATGAACAATCTTTCCTCTGACCACGGTCCGATAGTCATAGATATCATATCCAGATAGTCTTTGCCTGTCTGTATGCCACATATTAGCATAGAACTCCTGGACCATATTCCTTCCCACTTTCGTTTCAGGATTGGCTAGGATCTCCCAGTTCCTGATTCGAATTTGCTCCTGGATCTCCGGATATTCGTCTTCTTTCAGATCGAATCTGACTTCTGGGATCACTGATCTTAGACCCATTATTTTGTAATAATGGTCTGAATGTTCTTTAGTTAAGAACTTCCCTTGATTCCAAAGTGGTTTTGGAACACTCTCTTTCTTGCCTCTTGGAGTGGGTTGTTTTCCTTTAGGAGCCATGATCTTAATGATCACGGATAAGCACACCAAACTTAGAGGTTTGCTTGTCCTCAAGCAAAAGAAAAGAAATGAGAGGGAGAGAAGGAGAGCTAGGTGCAATGGTGGATGGGAGGGGAGGGAGGCCGAACCCATATTTAAAGGGAGAGGGGGGGTGGGTTTTCAAAAAATAGGGAGAAAGATAAGATAGAAGATATGATTTTTAGAAAAAAAATATGATAAGAAAAGATATGATTTAAAATTGGAAAGATATGAAAGATATTTGAAAAAGATAGATTTGAAATTTTGAAAAAGATAGTCTGAAAAAGATAGATTTGAAATTTTGAAAAAGATAGTCTTTCCTCAACGCCCAGCTGCTGCTTATTTCTGGCGTTGAACGCCAGGAAGTCCTTTGTTACTGGGCATTTTTTTTGAACGCCCAGAACGCTGTAAATCTGGCGTTAAACGCCCAGAAAGAGCTTCTTTCTGGTGTTCAACGCCCAGATGGCTATCCTTACTGGCGTTCAACGCCCAGTGGATGCTTCTGTTGGGCGTTGAACGCCAAAAACAGACTTTTACTGGCGTTTTCTTGCCAGTGAGCTCTTTTTCTCTGTTTTGCGTGCAGAATCCTTCTGTAACCCTGTGAACTTATATAATTGACTCTTTACCTTAGGATCAATGAACTTTACATAAACAAATAAAATCAAGAATAGGGCAAAATGCTTAGAGGAAGTGATGCCCCATGGCTGGGTTGCCTCCCAGCAAGCGCTTCTTTATTGTCTTTAGCTGGACCTTGCTGAGCTTTTAATCTAGCTTCAGCCTTGAGCACTCTTGCTCAACATTGCCTTCAAGATAGTGCTTGATTCTCTGTCCATTAACAATGAACTTCTTATCAGAACCAATATCTTGAAGCTCCACATAACCATATGGTGATACACTTGTAATCACATATGGTCCCCTCTACCGGGACTTCAGTTTCCCAGGGAATAGCCTGAGCCTAGAGTTAAACAACAGAACCTTTTGTCCTGGTTCAAAGATTCTAGATGACAGCTTCCTGTCATGCCATTTTTTTTATTTTTCTTTATAAAGCTTGGCATTTTCGAAAGCAGTGCATCTGAATTCCTCTAGTTCATTTAACTGGAGCAATCTTTTTTCTCCAGCTAATTTGGCATCAATGTTTAGGAATCTGGTTGCCCAGTAGGCTTTATGTTCCAGTTCCACGGGCAGGTGACATGCCTTACCATACACAAGTTGGTATGGAGAGGTCCCTATAGGAGTCTTGAATGCTGTTCTGTATGCCCACAGAGCATCATCCAAGCTTCTTGCCCAATCCTTTCTACGGGTACTTACAGTCCGTTCTAGGATTCTTTTTAGCTCTCTGTTAGAGACTTCATCTTGTCCATTAGTCTGTGGATGATATGGAGTCGCCACCTTGTGGCAAATCCCATACCGGACCATGGCAGAGTAAAGCTGTTTGTTGCAGAAGTGAGTGCCCCCATCACTGATTAGTACTCTAGGGACCCCAAACCTACTGAAGATATATTTCTGGAGGAACTTCAGCACTGTTTTAGTATCATTGGTGGGTGTGGCAACGGCCTCTACCCATTTTGATATGTAGTCAACGGCCACCAGAATATAAGTGTTTGAGTATGATGGTGGAAAAGGTCCCATGAAGTCAATTCCCCATACGTCAAACAACTCAATCTCCAAGATTCCTTGTTGAGGCATGGCGTAACCATGAGGCAGATTACCAGCTCTTTGGCAACTGTCACAATTACGTACGAACTCTCGGGAATCGTTATAGAGTGTGGGCCAATAGAAGCCACATTGGAGGACCTTGGTGGCTGTTCGCTCACCTCCGAAATGGCCTCCATATTGTGATCCATGGCAATGCCATAGGATCCTCTGTGCTTCTTCTCTAGGCACACATCTCCGGATTATTCTGTCTGCACATCTCTTAAAGAGACAGGGTTCATCCCACAAGTAGTACTTTACATCAGTAACTAATTTTTTCTTTTGTTGCCTGTTGTACTCTTTGGGTATGAACCTTGCAGCTTTATAGTTTGCAATGTCTGCAAACCATGGTGTTTCCCGAATGGCAAATAAATGCTCATCCGGAAAAGTCTCAGAGATCTCAGGAGAGGGGAGGGACGTCCCTTCTACTGGCTCTATCCGGGACAGATGATCAGCCACTTGGTTCTCTGTCCCTTTTCTGTCTCTTATTTCTATATCAAACTCTTGCAGAAGCAACACCCATCTTATGAGCATGGGTTTTGAGTCCTGCTTTGTGAGTAGATATTTGAGAGCAGCATGGTCAGTATACACAATCATCTTTGATCCTACCAAGTATGATCTAAACTTGTCAATGGCATAAACCACTGCAAGTAATTCTTTTTCTATGGTTGTGTAATTCTTCTGGGCATCATTTAAAACGCGGCTAGCATAATAAATGACGTGCAGAAGCTTGTCATGCCTCTGCCCTAGCACTGCACCAATGGCGTGATCACTGGCATCAAACATTAGCTCAAATGGTAATGTCCAGTCTGGTGCAGAAATAACTGGTGCTGTGACCAGCTTGGCTTTCAGCGTTTCAAACGCCTGCAGACACTCTGTGTCAAACACAAATGGCGTGTCAGCAACTAGCAGATTGCTCAGAGGTTTTGCAATTTTTGAAAAATCCTTTATAAACCTCCTATAGAATCCTGCATGCCCCATAAAGCTTCTGATTACCTTGACATTGGCAGGGGGTGGTAATTTTTCAATTACCTCTATTTTTGCTTGATCCACCTCTATTCCCTTGTTTGAAATCTTTTGCCCAAGGACAATCCCTTCAGTCACCATAAAGTGATATTTTTCCCAGTTTAAAACCAGGTTGGTCTCTTGGCATCTTTTCAGAACTAGTTTCAGGTGATCAAGACAGGAGCTGAATGAGTCTCCATATACTGAGAAGTCATCCATGAAGACTTCCAGAAATTTTTCTACCATATCAGAGAAAATAGAGAGCATGCATCTCTGGAAGGTTGCAAGCGCATTACACAGCCCAAATGGCATCCTTCTATAAGCAAACACTCCAGATGGACATGTGAATGCTGTTTTCTCTTGATCCTGGGGATCTACTGCAATCTGGTTATAGCCTGAGTAGCCATCCAAAAAGCAGTAATAATCATGACCTGCCAGTCTTTCTAGCATCTGGTCTATGAATGGTAAAGGAAAATGATCCTTTCTGGTGGCTGTGTTGAGCCTTCTGTAGTCAATACACATGCGCCACCCTGTAACTGTTCTTGTAGGAACCAGTTCATTCTTTTCATTATGAACCACTGTCATGCCTCCCTTTTTGGGGACAACTTGGACAGGGCTCACCCAGGGACTGTCAGAAATAGGATAAATAATCCCAGCTTCCAGTAATTTGGTGACCTCTTTCTGCACCACTTCCTTCATGGCTGGATTTAGCCGCCTCTGTGGTTGAACCACTGGTTTAGCATTTTCCTCTAATAAGATTTTGTGCATGCATCTGGCTGGGCTTATGCCCTTAAGGTCACCTATGGACCACCCAAGAGCTGTCTTGTGTGTCCTTAGCACTTGAATAAGTGCTTCCTCTTCCTGTGGATTTAAAGCAGAGCTTATGATCACTGGAAAAGTGTCACCTTCTCCCAGAAATGCATATTTCAGGGATGGTGATAATGGTTTGAGCTCGGGTTTAGGAGGTTTTTCCACTTCCAGAGGAAATTTCAGAGGCTCTTTCATTTCCTCTGAATCCTCCAAATCAGGCTGAACATCTTTAAAGATGTCTTCCAACTCTGATTCGAGACTCTCAGCCATGTTGATCTCTTCTACCAAAGAGTCAATAAGATCAACTTTCATTCAGTATTTGGATGTGTATGGATGCTGCATGGCTTTGACAGCATTCAACTTAAACTCATCCTCATTAACTCTCAGGGTTATTTCCCCCTGTTGGACATCAATGAGAGTTCGTCCAGTTACTAGGAAAGGTCTTCCTAGAATGAGAGTAGCACTCTTGTGCTCCTCCATTTCCAGCACTACAAAGTCAGTGGGAAAGGCGAATGGCCCAACTCTGACAATCATGTCTTCAATCACGCCTGATGGATATTTAATGGAGCCATCAGCAAGTTGAAGACATATCCGGGTTGGTTTAACTTCTTCAGTTAAACCAAGCTTTGATGCGTGGAAAACTTGTCTCTCAACAAATCTCCCTTCGGCAAGTGTACCGAAGTTGTCGTCAAGTAAAAACTCACAATAGAGTGAGGTCGAATCCCACAGGGATTGATTGATCAAGCAACTTTAATTAGAAGAATGTTCTAGTTGAGCGAATCCAGAATTTGGGTTGAGAGTTGCAGAAAATAAAATGGCGAGAATGTAAATAACAGAAAAGTAAATGCTAGAATTAAAGAACTGGAAGTAAATGACTGAAAATAAATTGCAGAATTGTAAATGGGAATGGGGGATTTGCTCATAAAAGTAAATCGCAGAAATTAAAGAGAATGGGTATGATTAGAGATGGGGAATTCATTGGGCTTAGGAGATGTTGCAATTCTCCGGATCAAGTTCATTTTCATCTCTTCCTCAATCAATGCACTCATTGATCTCCTTGGCAATCTTAAGTGATTGAATTGCAATTCCTTGCAATTCAATCTCTCAAATCTTGATCAATAGCCAATTCCTTGGTCAATTGCTCATGAGAAGAGATGAAGTATGGTCACTGATTATACCACATGCATTTCCCAAACCAAGTATTGAGAGGGTTATAGTCACCTACCCATCCAAACCCAATTTGGTCCAGCATGAGAAAGCATTTCTAGCTTGATCTCTTCATTCCTCTTCCAAGGTTCAAAAGAGATCCAAGTTTGAATAGCTTCTCTTCCAAGATAACTACTCAATTGGATGAAGATCGAAAGCTTTCAAGTAAAATCAAGAGGAAAGATAGAAGAAGAACATGAAAATTAGTATTGATCCATCAAATTACAACAGAGCTCCCTAACCCAATGAAAGGGGTTTAGTTGTTCATAGCTCTTGAAAATGAAAACAAAGATGGAGAATACATCATAAAACTAGAAATTGCAAAGAAAGTAAATACAGAGAGTAATTCTTCAGCCTCCCGAACTCCTTTACAATTCAAAGTTACTCCTATATATACTACTCTTCTCAGCTTCTAGTTTACTCTTCAAGTCTTGGGCCTTTGGATCTTGAGTTTGAAGCAGTTCTTTTCTTCATTTGGGCTTGGCTTTACTTGCAGAGAGAAAGTGCTAAGTGGGCAGAGACTTCAGCTCAGGACGTTAGGGGTGTTAATATTTAGTGAGAATATAAGTTCGAGAACGTTAGTGACACTTAACATTGTCACTAACATTCCAATGCACCCCTTTGCCTTACGTTAAAACCCACGTTAACTAGGTTAACGTGGCTTTTAACGTTGCCTTGTTAGTCCTTCGAGAACGTTAGTGACACTCAACATTGTCACTAACGTTCCAGTGTGCCCCTTCTTGTTTCACGTTAAAGCCCACGTTAACTAGGTTAACGTGGCTACTAACGTGGTCCTTGCCAACCTTCGAGAATGTTAGTGACACTCAACATTGTCACTAACGTTCCAATGTGCCCCTGGGTCTCACGTTAGAGTCCACGTTAACTAGGTTAACGTGGCTTCTAACGTGGCCATCTTTTAGCCATCCCAACGTTAGTGACAATGTTGAGTGTCACTAACGTTGGCTCATCTTTCATTTCTCATCGTTAGCTTCCACGTTAACCAAGTTAACGTGGAGGTTAACGTGACTCTTGGGGGTTGTGTGGTTGCTTCAACGTTAGTGACAATGTTGAGTGTCACTAACGTTGTCGACAACTCTTCATCCTCTACGTTAATTCCCACGTTAACCAAGTTAACGTGGGAGTTAACGTGGTACTTAGCACCATAGGCCAACGTTAGTGACAATGTTGAGTGTCACTAACGTTGGCTTCTCTCCCTCCCCCTTAACATTAGAGGCCACGTTAACTAGGTTAACGTGGCCACTTATGAGTGATTGCCAACGTTAGTGACAATGTTGAGTGTCACTAACGTTGGCTCAACTTCTCTTCTCCACGTTAGAGTTCACGTTAACTTGGTTAACGTGACTCTCTAACGTGGGCATTGATGGCTTTCTTTGAGAGTGTTATTGGCAATCACTTTTCTCATTAATCCTTGTAAGTTACCTCCCCTTTCTTGCTCCTTTTTGGTCCTGAAATCAAGCAACAAAGTGCATCAAAGCTCCAGTCCAAGTCATGAGTAATGCAACATAATATTTGTCACTAAACTTATGCAAAATCCTCATAAAATCATGTAAAATGCACAATGTGTGCTTGAGTCAAGGCATAAGTGAATATTTACCCAAAACTAGCTTATTTCCTAAAGAAATGCATGAAACTAACCTAAAAACAGTAAAGAAAAGGTCAGTGAAACTGGCCAAGATGCCCTGGCATCACAACACCAAACTTAAAGCTTGCTTGTCCCTAAGCAAGTACTAGAACAAGAGAATGATGAATGGAATATCCAGAGGAATGAGTCATTCTTGTGGAAGTCATATTACTGATTTTATGGTGGTTTCATGCATAGCAACTTAGGTTCATTCCATTACTGGCTTTCAGACCTTTATCATGTCCCTAAACACTTACTTTGTTTATATCTCATGAGACTTTTATTCATTGATCCTTTTATTGTTGTTTCAAGGGTTATTTGTGTTATTTAGGCTAAATGCTCTGTAAGGGGGCAACTCTTTAAGATAAACTTTCAGCCAACACTCCCGAACCAGTTGGTACAAGGTGCTAGGTGTTGAAGCACCCTTAAGGACTTACTCCCTCAAGTCTCTTCCCCATACATACACACCACAGGCATATAATTTATTTGTTTTCTTTTCTTGAGACCTTGGTGTCCAGCACCTCTTTGGGTTACTAAATGCTCTGTAGTGAGGGTTACTCTTGATAGTGGATTTTCAGCTGATAATCCTGGGTTAGTTAACCCAAGTTACCAAGTGATAAAGCACCCCTAAGAGCTTATTCATCCAAGTAGATCCCTCACACAGGGGCACCACAGACACTTGCCTCAAGCTTAAAACCATTGATGCCTATCCTTATTGCTTACTCTTTTTCTTTTGTTTTTCACTTCCATTGTTCTTTCCCTTTTCTCTTCTTAGGATCTTGTTATTAACTTAGTCTCATGAGTGTATCCAAAGCAAAGTATTCAGGATAGATAGTTGTCCTCCTAACCTTGTGGTTGAACCAACTTAGCTAACTTATGACTACCCCAAGGATTCATGAATGCACTTCCACAATATGAACTCTACCCTGGTCTTTTGAAAACAATAAACATTCTCTTCTTTATTTGATAAAAAGGGACAAACTTACAAGTAGATAAGGGAATGATGCAGTGACATAAAGACCAGTGCACATAGACTCTCTTCCATACCAAAAACTAAAAATAACATGATTTGAAAAAGGTTTAAACATAACATGGAAGCAAGTTCTATTTCATACAAGATCTTCCTTATTTAAAACACAGAGAAAGATGGAACAAAGAAGGAACTCCACCACCTTTTACTGTTGTGGGTGTCCACGCTCTTTTCCTTGCTTGTCCTCCTTGTTTTTGTTGCCTCGCTTCTTTGGGTGAAAGTGCACCATTTCCTTATAAGATTCCTACAAGGTCACTAGAAGTTGCTTGTTCCCAAAGCACTTGAGACATAGTTAGCTTATATGTATGCTTGTGCCTCTTGAACTCAGTTTGGTGTGTGAACACCAAACTTAGTTCTTTGCCCAGTACACAATATTGCATATATGCAGAGACCCTCATATCTTATTATCAACAAAGCAATGATCACCTATAGTCTAACTATAGCTAAGTGGTTTTTCTTGGTTGGATGGAGCTAGCAATGTTCTTTTGGGAATGGGATGTAATTCTAACCAATGTCCTTTAGTGGAACACCAAACTTAGAATTACACCATCACTCTTGGATTGTTCTGGTGTGGAACACCAAACTTAGCTCCTTTCAATACAGGGGAAACCACTTGTGACTTTTATTGAAATAAGGATGAAATTGAAACTACCTGAGGTTGGGTTGCCTCCCAACAGAGCGCTCTTTTATCGTCGCTAGCTCGAAGAGTTCTTAATTATTTGAGATGGTACTTTACTCTGGGGTCTTCCCCCATGTTGCCCAGATAATGCTTGAGCCTTTGTCCATTCACTGTAAAAGTCCTCTTTGAGCCTTCATCCATGATTTCGATGTGGCCATATGGTGACACTTTTGTAACCAAGAAAGGTCCGGACCACCTTGACTTGAGTTTCCCTGGGAACAGCCTTAATTTAGAATTGTAGAGGAGTACTTGCTGCCCTTTTTCGAAACTCCTGGGTGCCAAGTGCATGTCATGTTTTCTTTTTGCCTTCTCTTTATACATCTTAGTGTTTTCATAGGCTTGTGACCTGAATTCCTCCATCTCTTGCAGCTACAAGATTCTTTTTGCACCAGCAGCAATGCTGTCAAAATTTAGTATCTTGATAGCCCAAAGAGCTTTATGTTCCAGCTCCAGTGGTAAATGACAAGCTTTCCCATAGACTAATTGATATGGAGACATTCCATGTGGGGTTTTGAATGCTGTTCTGTATGCCCACAGAGCATCATCTAACTTTTTCGACCAATCCTTTCTAGATGCGCCCACAGTCTTTTCCAGGATCCTCTTAAGCTCTCTGTTGGATATCTCAGTTTGCCCACTTGTTTGAGGATGGTAAGGTGTGGCTACTTTGTGTTTTACCCCATATCGTAAGAGGAGAGCTTCTAGTGGTTTGTTACAAAGTGGCTCCCTCCATCACTGATGAGGGCTCTTGGGACTCCAAACCGGCTGAAGATATTCTTCCTGAGGAAGTTCATGACTACCTTGTTATCATTAGTTGGGGTTGCAATAGCCTCTACCCACTTGGAAACATAATCTACTGCTACCAAGATGTAATTGTTTGCATATGAGGTTGGGAATGGTCCCATGAAATCAATTCCCCACACATCAAACAGTTCAAGTTCCAAGATGAAATTTTGTGGCATGGCGTTTCTTTTGGGCAGGTTTCCAAATCTTTGGCATTCATTGCAACTTTTTACTAGCTCTTTGGCATCCTTGAAAAGAGTGGGCCAAAAGAATCTGCTTTGTAACACCTTTGCTGCAGTTCTGTCCCCTCCAAAGTGCCCGCCATAGCATGAACCGTGACAGTTCCACAGGACTTCTCTCCCTTCCTCTTCCGAGACACATCTTCTAAGAATTCCATCTGAACATTTCTTGAAGAGATATGGCTCGTCCCAGACAAAGTATTTTGCATCATTCATGAGCTTCCTCTTTTGATGCTTATTGATCCCTGGGGGTAATGCTCTAGTTGCCTTGAAATTTGCAATATCTGCGAACCATGGTGCTTTATGAACCGTCATCAACTGCTCATCAGGAAAGAGCTCGTTAACACTTGTATCATTTTCTCCACCTTGATCATGAGGGATTCTAGATAAGTGATCTGCCACCTTGTTCTCCACTCCCTTCTTGTCTCTGATTTCAATATCGAATTCCTGCAACAGTAAGATCCACCTTATTAGTCTTGGATTCGATTCTTGCTTGGCAAACAAATATTTAAGTGTTGTGTGATCTGTAAAAACAATCACTTTAGCACCAATGAGGTATGATCTAAATTTGTCAAATGCAAAAACTATTGCTAGCAATTCCTTTTCAGTAGTGGTATAATTTCTTTGAGTTTCATTAAGGACTTTGCTAGCATAGTATATCACACGAACTAGGTTATCTTTCCTTTGTCCTAACACTGCCCCAACTGCAAAATCAGATGCATCGCACATCAATTCAAATGGTAAATTCCAATCAGGTGGGGAAATGATAGGAGCAGAGGATAACCTCTTTTTCAAATGTGTAAATGCTAGCATGCAGGTTTCATCAAAGATGAATGGTGTATCAGACACAAGGAGATTGCTTAAGGGCTTGGCTATCTTTGAAAAATATTTAATAAATCTTCTGTAAAAACCAGCATGCCCTAAAAAACTTCTAATTGCCTTGACATCACTGGGTGGGGGTAGTTTTTCAATAAGTTCCACTTTAGCTCTATCAACCTCAATGCCTTGGCGAGAGACTTTGTGACCAAGGACTATTCCCCCTGTCACCATGAAGTGGCATTTTTCCCAGTTCAAGACTAAATTGGTCTCTTGGCACCTTTTCAATACCAAGGCGAGGTGATGTAGGCAACTAGGAAAAGAATCTCCGAATACCGAGAAATCATCCATAAAAACTTCAATGAATTTTTCTATCATATCTGAAAAGATAGAAAGCATGCAACGTTGGAAGGTTGCAGGGGCATTACACAACCCAAATGGCATGCGCCTATAGGCAAACACTCCATACGGACAGGTAAATGAAGTTTTCTCTTGGTCTCTTAGATCAACCACTATTTGGTTGTATCCTGAATAACCGTCGAGAAAACAATAATAAGCGTGCCCTGCAAGTCTTTCCAACATCTGATCCATGAATGGAAGGGGAAAATGGTCCTTTCGTGTAGCCTCATTGAGCTTCCTGTAGTCTATGCACATCCGCCATCCTGTGACGGTCCTTGTAGGTATGAGCTCGTTCTTCTCATTGGTAACCACAGTGATCCCTCCCTTCTTCGGTACGACATGTATGGGGCTAACCCAAGGGCTGTCCGAAATTGGGTATATGACTCCTCCTTGCCAAAGCTTCATAACCTCTTTCTGCACCACTTCCTTCATGATTGAGTTCAGCCTTCTTTGGGATTGAATGGATGGCTTGGCGTCATCTTCCAACAGTATTTTATGCATGCATATGGCTGAACAGATTCCCTTCAAGTCAGCAAGGGTCCATCCAATGGCATCCTTATGCTCCCGCAGCACCTTGAGTAGCTCGTCCTCTTGATCTTGACTGAGGGGTGAATTTATGATCACTGGGTAGTTTTCATTTTTTCCTAGATATGCATATTTGAGAGTGGGTGGCAGTGCTTTGAGTTCAAGTTTGGGTGCTTCTGATTTTTCGCTCCCTTCCTTTGGTGCATCTGGTATATGTGTTTCTGTTGTAGCTACCTCTTCACTTGATTCAGATTCTTCCTCCACCAATCTCTCGTTCTCTTCAGGTTCATCTTCTTCAAAATTCTCCTGCACTTCATCCTCAAGTGCATCTAACCTCATGCATTCCCCCAATTGTTCCGGTGGATAACTCATGGCCTTGAACACATTAAATGTCATCTTTTTATTGTGTAATCTAAGGGTGAGGTCACCCTTTTGAACATCAATGACAGCTCCAGTAGTAGCCAAGAATGGCCTTCCCAAAATGATGGAGGTTTTGGCGTCTTCCTGCATGTCCAGCACCACAAAATCTGCTGGGAATATGAAATCTCCTACTTTTACTAGCAAATCCTCCACTATCCCATGAGGGAATTTGAACGATCGGTCTGCCAGTTGTAGAGCCATTTTTGTTGGTTTAGCCTCCTCAATTTTCATCTTTCTCATCATAACTACTGACATCAAATTGATGCTGGCCCCTAAGTCACAAAGAGCCTTTTCTACTGTGATTTCTCCTATAATGCAAGGGATCTAAAAACTCCCAGGATCCTTCAGTTTCTGAGGTAGTTTATGCTGAATGATAGCACTGTACTCTTCAGTTAGTATCACAGTCTCATTATTCTTCCAGCTTCTTCTCTTAGTCATTATCTCCTTCAAAAACTTGGCATAAAGTGGAATTTGTTCTATGGCTTCAGCAAATGGTATGTTGATTTGTAGCTTCTTGAAGATTTTCAAAAATCTCAAGAACTGGTTGTCATCTTCTTTTTTCTTCAATAGCTGGGGGTATGGAGCTCTTGAGATGTTGAGTTGGGGTATCCTTTTCTCTTTCTGCAAACTTGGCGTGGGGGGTTGCATTCCATCTTGCTCCTCTTCCTTTTCAATTGAGCTTTCTTCTAGTGATTTTTGGGGATGTTCCTTCAGTTCCTTTCCACTCCTAAGTGTGATAGCTTGACACTCCTCCCTTTTGCTTGAATGGGTATCATAGCAAAAATTATGGTTCAGAAGCTGCTTAAAAAGATAGCTGATTTGTGTCTCCAGTTTTGTGATGGCAGCATTTTGATTCTGCATGTTTGACTGCACTTCCTCTCTGAATGCTTTACTGTCTTGAATGTCTCTGCATATTCCTTCAATGAATGTTTCAATCTTAGAGAGCTTGTCATCAATTGATGAGTGGTTCGGAGCAGATGTGCTGTTTTGGTTTTGATAAGTATGTGGAGAAGTGTCGTTGTGGGGGTGTTGAGATGTCCTCTGGGTGAATTGTTGGTGAGCTGCATTGTTGTTAGAGTTGTAACGTCTCTGGTCTTGGTTTTGATCTTGCTCACTTCCCCACCCAAAGTTCGGGTGATTTCTCCATCCAGGGTTGTAAGTCTTGGAGTATAGATCATAGTTTTTCCTTGGTGAATTCCCAATGTAGTTGGCTTGCTCCTGACTCTCTTCTGCTTCTTGGTTTACTCCTTCTTGTGTTGTTGATAAAGTGGAGATTGCTGCTACTTGGTTCATCTCCATCTTCTTGGTGAGGTCAGCCAGCTGCCGAGTAATGAGCTTGTTTTGGGCCAACAGAGCATCTACATTGTTTAGCTCCATCACTCCTCTTGTGTTCCCTCTTTCGGAATCATAGAAGTAGTCGTTTTCTACTACTGTTTCAATAACATCTATAGCTTCCTCAATGGTCTTCTTCTTGTTCAAAGACCATCCAGATGAATGATCTACTACCTTCTTTGACTCATAAGAGAGCCCTTCATAGAAAATGTGCAGCTGGACCCATTCGTTGAACATGTCAGGTGGACACCTCCTAGTTAAGTCTTTGAACCTCTCCCATGCTTCATACAGAGTCTCACCATCCTGTTGCCTGAAGGTTTGAACCTCAGCTCTCAGCCTATTGATTCGTTGAGGAGGATAGAATCTTGCTAAGAATTTGTTCATCACATCCTCCCAAGTTGTCAAGCTCTCCCTTGGGAAGGATTCTAGCCACTTGGCTGCCTTGTCTCTGAGTGAGAAGGGAAATAAGAGCAATCTATAGGCGTCAGGATGAACACCATTAGATTTTACTGTGTCATATATTCTCAGGAAGGTGGTCAAATATTGGTTGGGATCTTCTTGAACACCTCCTCCAAACGAACAGTTGTTCTGAACAAGGGTGATGAGCTGTGGTTTAAGTTCAAAGTTGTTGGCATGGATTGTTGGCTTTTGGATGCTACTTCCACAATTGCCTGGGTTTGGATTAATGTAAGAGCCCAAAACTCTTCTATCCTCCCCAGCATGATTTGCTCCACCTCCTTTGCCATGGTTGTAAGTCTCTTCTTCATGATGATTTTCCATGTTTTCTTGCATGTTTGGTTCAAAGTATTCCTCAAACTGTTCCTCCTCTTCTTCAGCACCAACTACTCGTTTTCCTCTTGCCTCCCTCCTTAGTCTAAGGAAGGTTCTCTCTGGTTCAGAATCAAAGGAAGTTGAAGCCCCGCTTCTTCTCCCTGTCATACAACCAACAAGTACAAGCAGAGAAGATAGGTACAGACAGTATTTATGTCAGAATTGATGTTAGTTGTGGGTGATGCAATATATCAAACAGTTAGTGGGTTAGCAAACAGAATTGAAAATAACAAAGAAAAACAAAAGAGTAGATGGAGAAGGGAAGAAGTTTTACTAAAAGAAAAAGCAAATCAATCAAACATAAAATGAAATACACAAAATAAAATGCTCAATCTAGTGATCTTCTAATCTAATCATTGTTGATGCAAAATCAATCCCCGGCAACGGCGCCATAAACTTGATGCGTGGAAAACTTGTCTCTCAACAAATCTCCCTTCGGCAAGTGTACCGAAGTTGTCGTCAAGTAAAAACTCACAATAGAGTGAGGTCGAATGTTCTAGTTGAGCGAATCCAGAATTTGGGTTGAGAGTTGCAGAAAATAAAATGGCGAGAATGTAAATAACAGAAAAGTAAATGCTAGAATTAAAGAACTAGAAGTAAATGACTGAAAATAAATTGCAGAATTGTAAATGGGAATGGGGGATTTGCTCATAAAAGTAAATCGCAGAAATTAAAGAGAATGGGTAAGATTAGAGATGGGGAATTCATTGGGCTTATGAGATGTTGCAATTCTCCGGATCAAGTTCATTTTCATCTCTTCCTCAATCAATGCACTCATTGATCTCCTTGGCAATCTTAAGTGATTGGATTGCAATACCTTGCAATTCAATCTCTCAAATCTTGATCAATAGCCAATTCCTTGGTCAATTGCTCATGAGAAGAGATGAAGTATGGTCACTGATTATACCACATGCATTTCCCAAACCAAGTATTGAGAGAGTTATATTCACATACCCATCCAAACCTAATTTGCTCCAGCATGAGAAAGCATTTCTAGCTTGATCTCTTCATTCCTCTTCCAAGGTTCAAAAGAGATCCAAGTTTGAATAGCTTCTCTTCCAAGATAACTACTCAATTGGATGAAGATCGAAAGCTTTCAAGTAAAATCAAGAGGAAAGATAGAAGAAGAACATGAAAATTAGTATTGATCCATCAAATTACAACAGAGCTCCCTAACCCAATGAAAGGGGTTTAGTTGTTCATAGCTCTTGAAAATGAAAACAAAGATGGAGAATACATCATAAAACTAGAAATTGCAAAGAAAGTAAATACAGAGAGTAATTCTTCAGCCTCCCGAACTCCTTTACAATTCAAAGTTACTCCTATATATACTACTCTTCTCAGCTTCTAGTTTACTCTTCAAGTCTTGGGCCTTTGGATCTTGAGTTTGAAGCAGTTCTTTTCTTCATTTGGGCTTGGCTTTACTTGCAGAGAGAAAGTGCTAAGTGGGCAGAGACTTCAGCTCAGGACGTTAGGGGTGTTAATATTTAGTGAGAATATAAGTTCGAGAACGTTAGTGACACTTAACATTGTCACTAACATTCCAATGCACCCCCTTGCCTTACGTTAAAACCCACGTTAACTAGGTTAACGTGGCTTTTAACGTTGCCTTGTTAGTCCTTCGAGAACGTTAGTGACACTCAACATTGTCACTAACGTTCCAGTGTGCCCCTTCTTGTTTCACGTTAAAGCCCACGTTAACTAGGTTAACGTGGCTTCTAACGTGGTCCTTGCCAACCTTCGAGAACGTTAGTGACACTCAACATTGTCACTAACGTTCCAATGTGCCCCTGGGTCTCACGTTAGAGTCCATGTTAACTAGGTTAACGTGGCTTCTAACGTGGCCTTCTTTTAGCCATCCCAACGTTAGTGACAATGTTGAGTGTCACTAACGTTGGCTCATCTTTCATTTCTCATCGTTAGCTTCCACGTTAACCAAGTTAACGTGGAGGTTAACGTGACTCTTGGGGGTTGTGTGGTTGCTTCAACGTTAATGACAATGTTGAGTGTCACTAACGTTGTCGACAACTCTTCATCCTCTACGTTAATTCCCACGTTAACCAAGTTAACGTGGGAGTTAACGTGGTACTTAGCACCATAGGCCAACGTTAGTGACAATGTTGAGTGTCACTAACGTTGGCTTCTTTCCCTCCCCCTTAACGTTAGAGGCCACGTTAACTAGGTTAACGTGGCTTCTAACGTGGCCACTTATGAGTGATTGCCAACGTTAGTGACAATGTTGAGTGTCACTAACGTTGGCTCAACTTCTCTTCTCCACGTTAGAGTTCACGTTAACTTGGTTAACGTGACTCTCTAACGTGGGCATTGATGGCTTTCTTTGAGAGTGTTATTGGCAATCACTTTTCTCATTAATCCTTGCAAGTTACCTCCCCTTTCTTGCTCCTTTTTGGTCCTGAAATCAAGCAACAAAGTGCATCAAAGCTCCAGTCCAAGTCATGAGTAATGCAACATAATATTTGTCACTAAACTTATGCAAAATCCTCATAAAATCATGTAAAATGCACAATGTGTGCTTGAGTCAAGGCATAAGTGAATATTTACCCAAAACTAGCTTATTTCCTAAAGAAATGCATGAAACTAACCTAAAAACAGTAAAGAAAAGGTCAGTGAAACTGGCCAAGATGCCCTGGCATCAAGCTTTCTGATAGTGGATGCAGGTATTAGGTTGATGCTTGCCCCAAGATCACAGAAAGCTGTCTTGGTGCAATTACCTTCTAATGTGCATGGTATCAGAAAACTCCCAGGGTCTTTAAGCTTTTTAGGAAAGCTTTTCAGAATGACTACACTGCATTCTTCAGTGAGGAGAACTCTTTCAGTTTCTCTCCAATCTTTCTTATGACTCAAGATCTCTTTCATGAACTTGGCATAAGAAGGTATTTGCTCAAGTGCCTCTGCAAATGGAATCTTTATTTCAAGAGTCCTGAGATAATCTGCAAAGCGAGCAAATTGCTTATCCTGCTCCTCTTGGCGGAGTTTTTGAGGATAAGGTATCTTGGCTTTATATTCCTCAACCTTAGTTGCTGTAAGTTTATTTCCTACAGAAGTGGTTGAGGAAGCCTTTTTAGATGGGTTGTCATCAGCACTTGTGTGTGTCTGATCCCTCACTGGCAATTAAATGCCAGAGTTAGGAGCTGGAGTGGCATTAGACGCCAGCTTCCCAGTTCTTCCTGGCGTCTGAACGCCAGAATTGTGCTCCTTTTGGGCATTCAACCCCAGATCCTTGCTCGTTTCTGGCGTTGAACGCCAGTCTTGAGCATGGTCTGGGCGTTCAGTGCCAGCCTTCCACCAAATTTCTGGCATTTTAGCGCCAGAATTATTTTTCCCTAGGCTCTTACTATCCTCAGATGGATTTTGGGTGGTTTGCTCATTTCTTGGTTTCCTGCTGCTTTAAAGTGGGGTAGTTAGTGCTTTCCCACTTCTTAGTTGAACTGCTTGGAATTCTTCTGTTATTTGTTTTGACAGCTGCTGCCTTGTTTGCTTTAATTGTACTTCCATGTTTATATTAGCCATCCTTGTCTCTTGTAGTTTATTCTTGAATTCAGCTAACTGCTTTGTTAGAAATCCAATTGCTGATTGAATTCAGCAGCTTGCTCTGCAGGACTGAGTTCAGCAGTTACTGTTTTAGCCTCTTCTTTCATGGAAGGGTCACTGCTTAAGTACAGATGCTGATTTCTAGCAACTGTATCAATGAGCTCTTGAGCTTCTTCAATAGACTTTCTCATGTGGATAGATCCACCAGCTGAGCAATCTAAAGAGATCTGAGCTCTTTCTGTAAGCCCATAATAGAAGATGTCTAACTGAACCCACTCTGAAAACATTTTAGAGGGGCATTTTCTTAGCATCTCTCTGTATCTCTCCCAGGCATCATAAAGAGATTCATTATCTCCTTGTTTAAAGCCTTGGATGTCTAGTCTTAGCTGTGTCATCCGTTTTGGAGGGAAGTATTGATTCAGGAATTTTTCTGTCAGCTGTTTCCATGTCCTTATGCTAGCCATAGGTTGGTTATTTAACCACCTCTTAGCTTGGTCTTTTACAGCAAATGGAAACAGCAATAATCTGTAGACATCCTGATCTACTTCCTTATCATGTACTGTGTCAGCAATTTGTAAAAACTGTGCCAGAAACTCTGTAGGTTCTTCTTGTGGAAGACTGGAATACTGGCAGCTTTGCTGCACCATGATAATGAGCTGAGGATTCAGCTCAAAGCTACTGACTCCAATGGAGGGTATGCAGATACTACTCCCATATAAAGCAGTAGAGGGGTTAGCATATGACCCCAAAGTCCTCCTGGACTGTTCATTTCCACTTAGATCCATGATGGAGAAAGGGAGATGATGTAAAATAAAAAATGTATTTATATTTTTTTTATTTCGAAAATAAATTAAAATAAAATAAATAAAAATAGGTGAAGATTTTCGAAAAAAAATTGAGGAGAGAGAAAGTGGTCAGGAAGTTTGAAAAGGATATGAATTGAAAAAGATTTTAAATTTTGAAAAAAAAATCTGAATTTTAAAAATAATTTTCAAAAATTTGTTTTAAAAATAAAGAGAAAATATATTTTTGAATTTAAGGAGGAGAGAGAGAAACAATAAGATAGCCCAAGATTTAAAATTTTTAGATCTAATGCTCCTTGTTTTCGAAAATTCTGGAGGGAAAATACCAAGGAACACCAAACTTAAAAATTTTAAGATCAAGACGCAAGGAGAACTCAAGAACACTTTGAAGACTCACAAGAACACAAGAACATGAAGAAAGAACACCAAACTTAAAATTTTTAGGAAACCAAACTAAAATTTTCGAAAAACAAAGAAAAATCAACAAGAAAACACCAAACTTAAAGTTTGGCACAACATTTATTCAAAGAAAATTTTTTTTTTGAAAATTTGAAAATAAGATAGCCAATTACTAAGAACATAAGCACCACTCTCTAACTAATTGAGCTATAAATTTAAAGTGTTTTAACAAGGTATAAATAATAAAAGACTCTAAACCAAAAAGACAAATTTTTTTCCTAATCTAAGCAACAAAATAAACCGTCAGTTGTCCAAACTCAAACAATCCCCGGCAACGGCGCCAAAAACTTGGTGCATGAAAATTACTTCACACTATGTAATTCCGCACAACTAACCAGCAAGTGCACTGGGTCGTCCAAGTAATACCTTACGTGAGTAAGGGTCGATGCCACGGAGATTGTTGGCTTGAAGCAAGCTATGGTTATCTTGCAACTCTTAGTCAGGATATTAATTAGTGGTTATCAATTGACTTGCAAATAAACAAGAGAGCATGAATTAAAGGTTACTTGTTATGCAGTAAATGAGAATATGTTGGAGTTTTGGAGATGCTTTGCCTTTTGAATCTCTGCTTTCTCTCTATCTTCTTCCTCACGCACGCACATCCCTCCTATGGCAAGCTGTGTGTTGGAGGATCACCGTTGTCAATGGCTACCATCCTTCCTTTAAGTGAAAATGGTCCAGGTGCGCTGTCACCGCACGGCTAATCATCTGTAGGTTCTCGATCATACCGGAATAGGATTCGCTATCCTTTTGCGTCTGTCACTACGCCCAGCACTCACGAGTTTGAAGCTCATCACATTCATCCAATCCCAAAATCCTACTAGGAATACCACAGACAAGGTTTAGACTTTCCGAATTCTCAAGGATGCTGCCAATGGATTCTAGCTTATACCACGGAGATTCCGATTAAGGAATCTAAGAGATACTCATTCAATCTAATGTAGAACAGAGGTGGTTGTCAGGCACACATTCATAGGTTGAGAATGGTGATGAGTGTCACGGATCATCACATTCATCATAATAAGGCGCAAATGAATATCTTAGATAGGAACAGATATGATTGAATAGAAAACAGAAATACTGGCATTAACTCATCGAGGCACAGCAGAGCTCCTCACCCCCAACAATGGAGTTTAGAGACTCATGCCGTCAAAAGGTACAAAGTTTAGATCTAAAATGTCATGGGATACAAAATAAATCTCTAAAAGTTGTTTAAATACTAAACTAGTAACCTAGGTTTACAGAAAATGAGTAAACTATGATAGATGGTGCAGAAATCCACTTCGGGGGCCCACTTGGTGTGCGTTGGGGCTGAGACTAAAGCTTCTCACGTGCATGGGGCTGTTTTGGGCGTTCAACGCCAGCTTTGGATCCAATTCTGGCGTTGAACTCCAACTCCTAACTTGTTTCTGGCGTTGGACGCCAGACAGCAGCATGGAACTGGCGTTGAACGCCAGTTTACGTCGTCTATCCTTGAGCAAAGTATGGACTATTATATATTTCTGGAAAGCCCTGGATATATACTTTCCAACGCAATTGGAAGCGCGCCATTTGGAGTTCTGTAGCTCCATAAAATCCATTTTGAGTGCAGGGAGGTCAGAATCCAACAGCATCAGCAGTCCTCTTTCAGCCTGAATCAGATTTTTGCTCAGCTCCCTCGATTTCAGCCAGAAAATACCTGAAATCACAGAAAAATACACAAACTCATAGTAAAGTCCAGAAATATGAATTTTGCCTAAAAGCTACTGAAAATAAACTAAAAACTAACTAAAACACACTAAAAACTATATGAAATTAACCCCAAAAAGCGTATAAAATATCCGCTTATCACCTACCATTCCATCTATCCTTGTTTGCCACTTTGAGCCTTTTAATCCTCATTTGTTCTATATTTTATCACATCACTATCCTTAAGCAAAAAACAAATTAATTACCTCATTTGAATCCGTGGTTAGCTTAAGATAGAGATTGTGTGTCAGTTAAGTGTGGAGAATTTTGGGGACTTAGGCTGATGAGAAAAATGTTGAGTTTTATTAACAAAATATTGGGAATTTGGGTACATACTCAGTGTGAGACCAGAAGGACCATGTGCATTGATATGTTATGTTTATTTCTATGTTCAAAAAAAAATAATATAGTACAATATAAATAAATAAATAAATAAATAGGGGACAAAAACCACCCTAATGTTAAGTTTAATAACAGATCATTACATATGTGGTAAAATTAAGGAAAATTTGGTATATGAGTATGTGAAATATACAAAAGTGAGATTATCGGTAGCTAGGCATGATTTCAGAATTATACAGATTGTGTGTATGTGTTATGTGAGAACTTAGGTTAGTCAAGGATTCATCTGATAGCTCACTTGGCCATATATATACACCCTCACCCTTTCCTTAGCCCATTACAACCTTGAAAAAGCCCTCACGATATTTGTATTTGTACACTTAATATTTTTTGATTGGTTAGATAAAGAACAATGTTTTAGAAAGCATGACTAGAGAAGAGTAGAGTGATTTAACCCCAAACACTTAAGTGATTAGAGTGCATACACAATTCCAGTGAGGGTTCAATTGCTCAATTCCATATGTCCATATTTGATCATTGCTTGTCTTGCAAGTTTGTGAACTCTTTTGTTTAACTCAACTCAATTGTGAATGTGTTTTAATATGATTTAGTCCTTGATTGTTCATATATGATTTCTTGGAAATTTGACTCAATTTGACCACATGTATACTTATATATATATATATATATATATATATATATATATATATATATATATATATATATATAGATAGAAATTAGAATAGCATGATTCTTGTAGGTAGCCTTGCATCTAGATAGGTTGCATTGCATAAGTTCCACCATTCTGCCTTCACTCTTTTTTAGTTTCTCTTAAGCTTAGCATGAGGACATGCTAGAGTTTAAGTGTGGGGAATGATGAGCGGATATTTTATACGCTTTTTGGGGTTAATTTCATATAGTTTTGAGTATGTTTTAGTTAGTTTTTAGTCTATTTTCATTATTTTTTAGGAAAAATTCATATTCCTGGACTTTACTATGAGTTGTGTGTTTTTCTATAATTTCAGATATTTTTCTGGCTGAAATTGAGGGAGCTGAGCAAAAATCTGATTTAGGCTGAAAAAGGACTGCTGATGCTGTTGGATTCTGACCTCCCTTCACTCAAAGTGGATTTTCTGGAGCTACAGAACTCGAAATGGCATGCTTTCAATTGCGTTGGAAAGTAGACACCCAGGGCTTTCCAGAAATATATAATAGTTCATACTTTTCACAAGGATAGATGACGTAAACTGGCGTTCAACGCCAGTTCTCTGCCCAATTCTGGCGTCCAGCGCCAGAAAAGGATCAAAAGCTGGAGTTGAACGCCCAAACTGGCACAAAAACTGGCGTTCAACTCCACAAATGGCCTCTGCACGTGACTCACTTAAATCTCAGCCCCAGCACACACCAAGTGGGCCCCAAAAGTGGACCTCTGCATCATCCATCATAGTCTACTCATTTTTTGTAAACCTAGGCTACTAGTTTAGTATTTAAACAACTTTTTAGAGACTTATTTTGTATCTCATGACATTTTTAGATCAAAACTTTGTATTCTCTGACGGCATGAGTCTCTAAACCCCATTGTTGGGGTGAGGAGCTCTGCTATGTCTCGATGAATTAATGCAAGTATTTCTGTTTTCCATTCAAACACGCTTGTTCCTATCTAAGATGTTCATTCGCGCTTAACTGTGATGGAGGTGATGATTTGTGACACTCATCACCTTCCTCAAATCATGAATGTGTGCCTGACAACCACCTCCGTTCTATATACGATTGAATGAGTATCTCTTAGATTCCTTAATCAGAATCTCCGTGGTATAAGCTAGAACTGATGGCGGCATTCATGAGAATCCGAAAAGTCTAAACCTTGTCTGTGGTATTCCGAGTAGGATTCAAGGATTGAATGATTGTGACGAGCTTCAAACTCTTGAAGGCTGGGCGTTAGTGACAGAGGCAAAAGGATAGTAAATCCTATTCCAACCGGATCGAGAACCAACCGGTGATTAGCCGTGCTGTGACAGAGCGCGTGAGCGTAGTTTTCACTGGAAGGATGGAAGGTAGCCATTGACAACGGTGATCCACCAACACACAGCTTGCCATAGGAGGACGTGCGTGCGTGAACAAGAAGACAGAGGAAAGCAGAGATTCAGAAGACACAGCATCTCCAAAACTCCAACATATTCTCCATTACTGCATAACAAGTAACCTTTAATCCATTCTCTATTGTTTATTTGCAATTCAACTAACAAACATAATTGACTTCCTGACTAAGATTTACAAGATAACCATAGATTGCTTCAAACCAACAATCTCCGTGGGATTCGACCCTTACTCACGTAAGGTATTACTTGGACGACCCAGTACACTTGCTGGTCAGTGATACGAGTTGTGAAAAGTGTGATTCATAATTCGTGCACCAGGGAGATTGATAAAACACTATTTTATGGTTTATCTTGTGCTAATTTGAGTGGTTTTTATCAATTCTTTACTCACTTATACATATAAATTGCATGGTTTTACAAATCCTTCCTGATTCTATGATATAATTGAAAACATGTTTCCTAGGCCTTTAAACTGTCAAATTTAATCACCCTTTATTACCATTCGATGCCGTAATCTGTGTGTTAAGTGTTTTCAGGCTTTATACGGCAGGAATTGCTTAGAGGATGGAAAGGAAACATGCGAAATTGGAAGGAACGCAAGAAAATGAAATTTTGAGAAGCTGGCAGCGATGCGCACGCATGGGCAATGCGTACGCGTGCTTAGCACAAAAAAGGAGCCCAGATATTGCCCCCAGCGCTTGTCTTTTGTGCTAGGCATGCGTACGCGTCGCCCATGCGTGCGCGTCACTGCCAGCTTCTCAAAACTTCATTTTCTTGCGTTCCTTCCAATTTTGCATGTTTCATTTCCATCCTCTAAGCCATTCCTGCCCTATAAAGCCTGAAAACACTTAACACATAGATTATGGCATCGAATAGTAATAAAGGGTGATCAAATTTGACAGTTTAAAGGCCTAGGAAACATGTTTTCAATTATATCACAGAATCAGGAAGGATTTGTAAAACCATGCAATTTATATGAATAAGTGAGTAAAGAATTGATAAAAATCACTCAAATAAGCACAAGATAAATCATAAAATAGTGGTTTATCAGGCATCCTCCAACTTTCTGGCCCAGTCTTTTCTAGTGATTCCAACTGTCTTCTCTAAGATTCTTTTTAGCTCACTATTTGCTAATTCAGCCTGCCCATTAGTTTGAGGGTGGTATGGTGTGGCCACTTTGTGAATAACTCCATATTTGTGGAGTAGTTTTTCCATTTGTTTGTTGCAAAAGTGGCTGCCACCATCGCTAATAAGGCTTTTGGGCACCCCATATCTGGTAAAGATATGTCTCTTGAGAAACTGAAGAACAATTGGTGCATCACAGGTAGTTGTGGCTATAGCTTCCACCCATTTGGAGACATACTCCACTGCTACCAGAATGTATTTGAAGGAGTAGGATGAAGGGAATGGCCCCATGAAGTCCATACCCCAGAGATCAAACAATTCCACTTCAAAAATGAAGTTTTGAGACATTTCATTCCTCTTTGTTAACCCTCCAGCTCTTTGACATTTATTGCATTGGTCACAAACTCTCTGGCATCCTTGTATATAGTTAGCCAATAAAATCCACTTTGAAGTACTTTAGCTGTTGTTCTTTCCGGCCCAAAATGTCCACCATAAACTGAACCATGATAGTGCCAAAATATGTCTCTCATCTCATTTTCAGGGATACACTATCTAATCATCCCATCTGGACACCTCTTGAACAAGAATGGCTCGTCCCACAAGAATTTCTTGGCTTCATTACACAGCTTCTTTACTTGTTGCTTAGTGAACTCTTGAGGAATCTTTCTTCCCACCTTGTAGTTTGCAATATCAGCAAACCAAGGTGCTTGCTGGATTTGGAGAAGATATTCATCTGAGAACTTCTCATTCACTGGTTGTGGTGTATCTTGGTTGGTTTCTTGTGGCAATCTTCATAAATGGTCTGCTACTTTGTTCTCGCTTCATTTCCTATCTCTTACTTCAATGTCAAATTCTTGTAACAGTAGCACCCACCTAATAAGCCTTGGCTTGGAATCCTGTTTAGACATGAGATACTTGAGAGCAGCATGATCAGTATATACTACAACTTTTGAACCAATCATGTATTGTCTAAATTTGTCAAATGCATACACAATAGCCAAGAGCTCTTTCTCTGTGGTGGTATAGTTCTTTTGTGCCTCATTTAACACTTTACTTGCATAGTATATAACGTGATGCAGCTTGTCTTTCTTTTGCCCCAATACAGCACCAATTGCAACATCACTTGTGTCACACATAAGTTCAAAAGGAAGTCCCCATTTTGGGGGTGTGATGATTGGTGTTGTAGTGAGTTTCTTTTTCAAGGTTTCAAAGGCATGCTTGCAATTATCATCAAAGATAAAAGGATTGTCAGCCACTAACAAGTTGCTTAGTGGTTTAGCTATTTTTGAAAAATCTTTGATGAATCTCCTGTAGAAACCAGCATGCCCAAGAAAACTTTTCATTGCTTTTACATTGACTGGTATAGGGAGTTTCTCTATGATCTCTATCTTAGCTTTATCAAATTCTATACCTTTGCTTGAAACCTTATGCCCAAGAACTATCCCTTCAGGAACCATGAAATGGTATTTCTCCCAATTCAAGACCAGATTAGTTTCTTGGCATCTTTTCAAGACAAGAGTTAAATGATACAAGCAAGTATCAAATGAATTGCCAAAGATAGAAAAATCAACCATGAAGACTTCCAAAAATTTTTCTACCATGTCAGAAAATATAGAAAGCATACACCTTTGAAAAGTAGCAGGGGCATTGCACAGCCCAAAGGACATCCTTCTGTAGGCAAAGACTCTGAATGGACATGTGAAGGAGGTCTTCTCTTGGTCCTTAGGGTCTACCACTATTTGATTGTACCCAGAGTAACCATCCAAGAAGCAATAGTAGGCATGACCAGCTAATCTTTCCAGCATCTGATCAATGAAGGGGAGAGGGGAGTGATCTTTCCTTGTGGCATCATTCAATCTTCTATAGTCGATGCATATTCTCCACCCTGTCACTGTCCTTGTGGGAATGAGTTCATTCTTCTCATTAAAGATGACAGTCATGCCACCTTTCTTTGGCACCACTTGGACCGGACTCACCCAAGAGCTGTCAGAGATTAGGTATATGATTCCCGCATTCCACAGCTTCATTACCTCTTTTTGAACCACTTCCTTCAAGGTTGGGTTAAGTCCTCTTTGAGGCTGCACCACAGGTCTTGAGTCCTCTTCTAGCAGAATTTTGTGCATGCAGATGGCATGGCCTATAACCTTGATATCATCAATCGTCCATCCCAAGGCTGTCTTGTGAACCTTCAACACTTCAATTAGCTTTGCCTCATCATCTATGTTTAAGGAAGAATTGATGATTACTGGCAGGGTCTCTTCTTCTCCAAGAAATACATACTTGAGATGTGGAGGGAGAGGCTTCAGTTCTTGCTTTGGCATTTCCTCTGTCTTGCCTTCAAAGGAGACTTCAGCTACTCTTTCTTCTATGATAGCTTGTTCTACTTCTATTTCCTCTTCTTGTTCCTCCTGGTTATTGGTTTCAAGTAACTCTTCCACCACTTCTTCTATCATTTCCACCCTCATGTGCTTTTCCTTCTCAGGGGGATATTGCATGGCCTTAAAGACATTGATGATCATTTGCTCATTGTGCACTCTGAGGATCATCTCCCCTTTTTTCACATCAATGATAGCTCTTGCTGTTGCTAAGAAAGGTCTACCCAAGATGATTGAGTTGTGTCCTCCTTCTTCTTCCATGTACAAAATGACAAAATTGGTAGGGAAGATGAATTCTCCAATCTTCACCAATAAGTTCTCCACAACCCGATTGGGTATTTTGAGTGATCTATCCACCATTTGAAGTGACATTCTAGTGGGTTTGCCTTCTTCTATTGCAAGCTTTTTCATTAGTGAGAGAGGCATCAAATTGATGCTGGCGCCTAAGTCACAGAGAACTTTTTCCAAGGTCATATTGCCTATAGTGCATGATATGATGAAGCTCCCAGGATCTTTGAGTTTTGGTGGAAGACCTTTTATGGTTTATATTGTGCTTAATTGTATGGTTTTATCAATTCTTTACCCACTTATTCTTTACCCATTTATATTTCCTTCCTAAAATTATTACATGATTGAATATTTGCTTCCTAAAGACTTTTAATTATGTATTTTAATTCTCCTTCATTCCATTAGATGCCGTGATCTGTGTGTTAAGTGTTTCAGGCTTTATAGGGCATGAATGACTTGGAGATTGGAAAGGAAGCTTGCAAAAATGGAAGGAACACAAGAAATTGAGGAGATGACCAGCGAGAAACGACGCGGACGCATGGCTCACGCGACCGCACGACATAGAGGAAATCGCAGTGACGCGGATGCATGGCTCACGCGACTGCGCGGATTGGAACTGCACAAGTGACGCGGAGGCATGGACGACGCGCACGCGTGGCAAGGCAAAACGCCGAATGACGCGTCCGCATGAATGACGCGATCGCGTGACATGCGCGATCTACAGAATCTGCAGAACTTGCTGGGGGCGATTTTGGGCCCTGTTTTGACCCAATTTTCGGCCCAGAAAAGCAGACTAGAGCCAAGGAACATGGAGAAACAAAAGAAAACAATTCATTACAGACAATTCTCAATTTTAGATCTAGTTTTTACTCCTCCTCTAGGTTTTCTCTCTGCACATTTATAGTTCTTAGGATTTTATTTTTATTGCTTTTCGCATTGGGATATTGAGAAGAGTTATTCCTCAGCAAGACTTCGTCATTCTAGTTTGTTTTCTTTACCTGTCTCGCACTCTTCCATGTCCTTTGTTTACTCAGAAATATTATTGGATTATTTTTAGAATTTATTAATACAAGAACTATTTTTATTTTTAATTGATCCCTTTGATTATTATTTATCATGTCTTTCTATATTTTCCTTTTCTATGTTATGAATTCTACATTTACAATGAGCAAGTAGTTCCATAACTTAGATGGGAGTTGACTGAAGGGAAGACCTTGAGTTAGAATGCTTAAAAGAAAAATTGTAATTGGGTTTATTGTTGGATTGCTCTCTAATCACTGACACCAATCCTTCCATGTAAGCGGATTGGGACTTGTGAATAGAAATAGCTTTCCAACTTGTTTGACTTTCCCTTACCTAGTAAGGGATAACTAAACAGAACAATCCTCAATTATCAATTAATCTTGAGAGTACTCCAACAAGAATAGGGCTTCCAACTAATCTACTCCCAGCCAAGGCTTTTATTTAAAATTACACAAATTTTCTAATTTAATTTCCTGTTATTCAACTCAAACCATGTTTTGAAAACATCTGATTAATAAAATAGCACGCCTTTCTGCAACTCGTTGGGAGACGACCTGGGACTCATACTCCCAGTATTTTAATTTAAATTTTATGACAACCCTTCTAAATTGATAAGCGGATTTCTGGTTGGTTAAGAACTGTACTTGCAACGTATCTCTTCTAATAATTTCTTAACTCGCCAATTTCCGCCACGTCAATTTTTGGCGCCGTTGCCGGGAGTTGCAATAGAGTGCTAAAGTTATTAATTGGAATTTATTTATTTGTATTTTATTTTATTTTGTTACTATGAGCTTCATGTTTCTTTCGTTAAATGACGCGTTCACTTTCTGATCCAAGCTTGCCAGTATTCGATCCTGAGATTGAAAGAAGTATTTCACGAATAAGGCAAGCTCGGCGTCAGTTAGTCCTTTCTGAGGGCGGATCTGAAACGTCACTTGAGGAAGAAACAGGCTCCCTTTCTGCTGATTCGGTTGATTTACGTGCAGGTGACATGGCAGCACATAGGAGAATTACTATCCAGGAGGCTAGAGCCCCTGATTTTTCAATGCAACCGTTTCAAGCGCATCACCCAGCGGTGGCTACAGACTTTGAAATAAAGACTGCACTGCTCAATTTGATGCCCAAGTTTCATGGCTTACCTGCTCAAGAGCCTATCAAGCACCTTAGAGACTTCCAAGCAGCCTGTTCTACTGTCAGGCGTGATGGTGCAGATGAAACTTCAATTTTGTTAAAAGCCTTCCCATTCTCTCTTGAGGGAAAGGCGAGAGAGTGGTACTACACTCAACCCACAGCAACTGTATCCGACTGGGATACACTTAGAAGAGAATTTTTGGAAAAATTCTTTCCAGCTGAAGTTACTGATAAACTAAGGAAAGACATCTCCATGATTGTTCAGGATGAATCCGAGACTCTCTATGAATACTGGGAGCGCTTCAACAACCTTCTGGAAGTATGCCCCCACCATATGATTAACAAGATAGTATTGCTCGGCTACATCACACAGGGCATGAGACCTCAAGATAAGACCACATTGGAAAGTGCTAGCAATGGGTCTATGAAGAAGTACAAGACCACTGATGAGGCATGGCAATTGATCAGCGATTTGGCTGAATCTACTCGGAATCACAGGCAGAAACAAGGCCATTCAAAAGCTATTGCAGAAGTATCCTCTAGCAGAGAGACTGCTGCTCTAACTCATAGTATCTGTGAAATGACCAACTTACTGAAGCAAATGCAATTGAATCAACAACAAGTTCAGCAAGCTCAACCTTCTCCACCACTTCAAAGCCAACAGTTTGTCCCACAGAGAGTTTGTAGAATCTGTACTGATTATAGCCATTATATTGATGAATGTCCACAGCTCCAGCAGGAAGATAACATCGTGGCAGCCACTCATAACTTCTATGACTGCCCCAACCAAGGGTACAATCAAGGTGGCAGTTACAGCCATGGATGGCAGGACAATTCTAACCAGAATTGGAGGGACAACAATAACAGAGGAAGCAGAGACAATCAGGGAAATCAGAGATGGAATAATAACAACAACAGGCAGCAGAACCATAACCAGCCTTATAGAGCACCTCACCTGAGGCAATCCCAAGGACCACAGAATAACCAACAGCAGACCTCTCAGATCACTTACCCCTCTTCATCTTCTAATGATGAGTTACTACGATCTATTGATCGGAGACAACAGGCCATGGAAAATAACCTTAATTCTACCCTAAATGGTCTAAACTCTACCTTGCAAGCTCTTATCTCACAAATTGGATCAATGAATAACTTCAATAACCAGCCTTTGAGCTCCAGTGGAATCCCCTCTCAACCATTACCCAATCCAAAAGGTGGCATCAATGCCATCACCCTAAGGTCCGGAACCACACTGCAGGAGAGGAATCAAGAGGAGCCTGGTGCACGAAATTGTGATGTCCAGGCTCGAACAATCCCTGGCAACGTGAGCAACTTGGTGCGCGTAATCGTGATTACACACTCATAATTTGTCACAACTTCGATACAACTAACCAGCAAGTGCACTGGGTCGTCCAAGTAATACCTTACGTGAGTAAGGGTCGAATCCCACGGAGATTGTTGGTATGAAGCAAGCTATGGTCACCTTGTAAATCTCAGTCAGGCAGATATAAAGTGATAATGGTGTTTTCGAATATTATATAATAAAATAGGGATAGAGATACTTATGTAAATCATTGGTAGGAATTTCAGATAAGCGAATGGAGATGCTTTTCGTTCCTCTGAACCTCTGCTTTCCTGCTATCTTCATCCAATCAGTCTTACTCCTTTCCATGGCTGGCTTTATGCAAGGGCATCACCGTTGTCAGTGGCTACATCCCCTCCTCTCAGTGAATAATATGCTCACGCACCCTGTCACGGCACGGCTATTCATCTGTCGGTTCTCGATCATGCTGGAATAGGATTCACCCTCCTTTTGCGTCTGTCACTAACGCCCAACAATCGCGAGTTTGAAGCTCGTCACAGTCATTCAATCATTGAATCCTACTCAGAATACCACAGACAAGGTTTAGACCTTCCGGATTCTCTTGAATGCCGCCATCATTCTAGCTTAGGCCACGAAGATTCTGGTTAGGAGATCTAAGAGATATTCATTCTAGCTTATTTCATGTAGAACAGAAGTGTTTGTCAGGCACGCGTTCATAAAGGAGAAGGATGATGAGCGTCACACATAATCATCACCTTCAGTACGTTCTTGGGTGCGAATGGATATCTTAGAAGAGAAATAAGAAGAATTGAATAGAAAACAGTAGTACTTTGCATTAATCTTTGAGGAACAGCAGAGCTCCACACCTTAATCTATGGAGTGTAGAAACTCTACCGTTGAAAATACATAAGTGAAGGTCCAGGCATGGCCGAGATGACCAGCCCCCTAAAACGTGATCAAAGGATCATAAGGTAATCCAAAGATGGTCAAAAAGACTAGTAAAAGGTCCTATTTATAATAAACTAGTCACTAGGGTTTACATGAGTAAGTAATTGATGCATAAATCCACTTCCGGGGCCCACTTGGTGTGTGTTTGGGCTGAGCCTGAGTGTTGCACGTGCAGAGGCCATTTGTGGAGTTGAACGCCAGTTTCTGTGCCAGTTTGGGCGTTCAACTCTGGTTTTGGATCCTTTTCTGGCGCTGGACGCCAGATGTGGGCAGAAGGCTGGCGTTGAACGCCAGTTTACGTCGTCAATTCTTGGCCAAAGTATGGACTATTATATATTGCTGGAAAGCCCTGGATGTCTACTTTCCAACACAATTGGAAGCGCGCCATTTCGAGTTCTGTAGCTCCAGAAAATCCACTTTGAGTGCAGGGAGGTCAGAATCCAACAGCATCAGCAGTCCTTTTTCAACCTCTGAATCTGATTTCTGCTCAAGTCCCTCAATTTCAGCCAGAAAATACCTGAAATCACAGAAAAACACACAAACTCATAGTAAAGTCCAGAAATGTGAATTTAACACAAAATCTATTAAAAACATCCCTAAAAGTAACTAGATCCTACTAAAAACATACTAAAAACAATGCCAAAAAGCGTATAAATTATCCGCTCATCACAACACCAAACTTAAATTGTTGCTTGTCCCCAAGCAACTGAAAATCAAATAGGATAAAAGGAAGAGAATATACTATAAATTCCAAACTATCAATGAAACAGAGCTTCAATCATATGAGCGGGACTTATAGCTTTTTGCCTCTTGAATAGTTTTGGCATCTCACTCTATCCATTGAGGTTCAGAATGATTGGCATCTATAGGAACTCAGAGTTCGAATAGTGTTATTGATTCTCCTAGTTCAGTATGATGATTCTTGAACACAGCTTTTTTTATGAGTCTTGGCCGTGGCCCTAAGCACTTTGTTTTCCAGTATTACCACCGGATACATAAATGCCACAGACACATAATTGGGTGAACCTTTTCAGATTGTGACTCAGCTTTGCTAAAGTCCCCAATTAGAGGTGTCTAGGGTTCTTAAGCACACTCTTTTTTTGCTTTGGACCTTGACTTTAACCGCTCAGTCTCAAGTTTTCACTTGACACCTACACGCCACAAGCACATGGTTAGGGACAGCTTGGTTTAGCCGCTTAGACCAGGATTTTATTCCTTTAGGCCCTCCTATCCACTGATGCTCAAAGCCTTGGGATCCTTTTTATTTGCCCTTGCCTTTTGGTTTTAAGGGTTATTGGCTTTTTCTGCTTGCTTTTTCTTTTTCTTTCTAATTTTTTTCTCTTTTTTTTTTTGCCTATAATTTTTTTTTTCTGCAAGCTTTGTTCTTTGCTGCTTTTTCTTGCTTCAAGAATCATTTTTATGATTTTTCAGATTATCAAATAACATGTCTCCTAGTCATCATTCTTTCAAGAGCCAACATATTTAACATTCTTAAACACAACTTCAAAAGACATATGCACTGTTCAAGCATACATTCAGAAAACAAGAAGCATTGTCACCACATCAATATAATTAAACTAAGTTCAAGGATAAATTCGAAACTCATGTACTTCTTGTTCTTTTGAATTAAAACATTTTTCATTTAAGAGAGGTGATGGATTCATAGGACATTTATAACTTTAAGACATAGTTACTAACTACTAATGATCATGTAATGAAGACACAAACACAGATAAGCACATAACATAGAAAATGAAAAACAGAAGAAATAAGAACAAGGATTGAATCCACCTTAGTAATGGTGGCGTTTCCTTCTTGAGGAACTAATGATGTTCTTGAGCTCTTCTATGTCTCTTCCTTGTCTTTGTCGCTCCTCCTTCATTGCTTTTAGATCTTCTCTGATTTCATGAAGGATGATGGAGTGCTCTTGATGTTCCACCCTTAGTTGCTTCCAATAATTGTGTGGAAGAAAATGTATCCCCTGAGGTATCTCAGGGATCTCTTGATTTGCAGTCAAATGTTCTACCACTGAGCTATAGACCCTTGATGGAAGCTTTTGTCTTCCCTTTCCTCTTTCTAGAGGTTTCTCTGGCCTTAGGTGCCATCAATGGTTATGGAAAAAACAAAAGCTATGCTTTTACCACACCAAACTTAGAATGTTGCTCGCCCTCGAGCAAAAGAAGAAAGAATAGAAGAAGAAGAGGATATGGAGGAGATGGATGGCTGTGTGTATTCGGCCATATGGGTGGGATTGGGTGGGGAAGAGATGTTGAATTTTTGAAGGTAAGTGGGTGTATGGGTGTGAGTGGTAAATGGAAGACAGAAGGGATGAGTGTTTATTGGGAATAGAGGATGATTGAGAAGAGAGAAGAGAGTGAGTGAAGGTAGGTGGGGATCCTGTGGGGTCCACAGATCTTGGGGTGTCAAGGCATTTACATCCCTGCACCAATTTAGGCATGCAAAATGCCCTTGCACACAACTCTGGGCGTTCAGCACCAGGTTGGTGCCCATTTTGGGCGTTCAACGCCCCTTTGCTGCCATTTCTGGCGTTGAACGCTAGAACCATGCTTGCTCTGGGCGTTCAGCGCCAGGATGCTCCCATTCTGGGCGTTCAGCGCCAGAACTATGCTCTGTTCTGGCGTTTGAACGCCAGACAGATGCTCCTCTAGGGTGTGATTTTTCTTCTGCTGTTTTTGATTCCGTTTTTGATTTTTTTGTTTATTTTGTGACTCCATATGATCATGAACCTAAGAAAACATGAAAAACAATAAAAATAAGAATTAGATAAACATTGGGTTGCCTCCCAACAAGCGCTTCTTTAATGTCAATAGCTTGACAGTGGGCTCTCATGGAGCCTCACAGATGTGCAGAGCTTTGTTGAGACTCTCCAACACCAAACTTAGAGTTTGGATATGGGAGTTCAACACCAAACTTAGAGTTTGGTTGTGGCCTCCCAACACCAAACTTAGAGTTTGACTGTGGGGGCTCTGGTTGACTCTGCTTTGAGAGAAGCTTTTTCTGCTTCCTCTCCATGGTTGCAGAGGGAGATCCTTGAGTTTTGAATACAAGGGAGTTCTCATTCCATTGAAGGACTATTTCACCTCTGTCAACATCAATCACAGCTCTTGCTGTGGCCAGGAAAGGTCTTCCTAGGATGATGGATTCATCCTCTTCCTTTCCAGTATCCAGGACTATGAAATCAGCAGGGATGTAAAGGCCCTCAACCTTTACTAAAACGTCCTCTACTTGTCCATAAGCTTGTTTTCTTGAGTTGTCTGCCATCTCTAGTGAGATTTTAGTAGCTTGCACCCCATAGATTCCCAGTTTCTCTATTACAGAGAGGGGCATGAGGTTTATTCCTGAACCAAGGTCACACAGAGCCTTAAAGATCATGGTGCCTATGGTACAAGGGATTATGAACTTTCCAGGATCCTGTCTCTTCTGAGGCAATGTCAGTTGATCCAGATCACTTAGTTCATTGATGAACAAGGGAGGTTCAACTTCCCAAGCATCAATGCCAAATAATTTGGCATTCATCTTCATGATTGCACCAAGAAACTTGGCAGTTTGCTCTTCAGTAACATCCTCATTCTCTTCAGAAGAAGAATATTCATCAGAGCTCATGAAGGGCATAAAGAGGTTCAATGGAATCTCTATGGTCTCTAGATGAGCCTCAGAGTCCTTTGGTTCCTCAGAGGGAATCTCCTTATTGATCACTAGACGTCCCAGGAGGTCTTCCTCCTTGGGATTCACGTCCTCTCCTCTCCTCACAGGTTCGGCCATGGCGCTTATGTCAATGACCTTGCACTCTCCTTTTGGGTTCTCTTCTGTATTGCTTGGGAGAGTACTAGGAGGGATTTCAGTGATCCTTTTACTCAGCTGGCCTACTTGTGCTTCCAGATTTCTAATGGAAGACCTTGTTTCATTCATGAAACTTACAGTGGCCTTAGATAGATCAGAGACTAGATTTGCTAAATTAGAAGCATTTTGTTCAGAGTTCTCTGTCTGTTGCTGAGTTGATGATGGAAAAGGCTTGCTATTGCTAAACCTATTTCTTCCACCATTATTAAAGCCTTGTTGGGGATTTTGATCCTTCCATGAGAAATTTGGATGATTTCTCCATGTTGAGTTATAGGTGTTTCCATAAGGTTCACCTAAGTAATTTACCTCTGCTATTGCAGGGTTCTCAGGATCATAAGCTTCTTCTTCAGAAGATGCCTCTTGAGTACTGTTGGATGCAGCTTGCATTCCATGCAGACTCTGAGAAATCATATTGACTTGCTGAGTCAATATTTTATTCTGAGCCAATATGGCATTCAGAGTATCAACCTCAAGAACTCCCTTCTTCATAGGCGTCCCATTACTCACAGGATTCCTTTCAGAAGTGTACATGAACTGGTTATTAGCAACCATGTCAATGAGTTCTTGAGCTTCTGCAGGCGTTTTCTTTAGGTGAATGGATCCACCTGCAGAAGTGTCCAGTGACATCTTTGATAGCTCAGATAAACCATCATAGAATATATCCAGGATGGTCCATTCTGAGAGCATGTCAGAAGGACACTTTTTTGGTCAACTGTTTGTATCTTTCCCAAGCTTCATAGAGGGATTCACCTTCTTTCTGTCTGAAGGTTTGAACATCAGCTCTAAGCTTGCTCAGCTTTTGAGGAGGAAAGTACTTGGCTAAGAAAGCCGTGACCAGCTTATCCCAAGAGTTCAGGCTGTCTTTGGGTTGAGAATCCAACCATAATCTAGCTCTGTCTCTTACAGCAAAAGGGAAAAGCATGAGCCTGTAGACTTCAGGATCTACTCCATTAGTCTTAACAGTATCACATATCTGCAAGAATTCAGTTAAGAACTGAAAAGGATCTTCAGATGGAAGTCCATGAAACTTGCAGTTCTGCTGCATCAGAGAAACTAACTGAGGTTTCAGCTCAAAGTTGTTTGCTCCAATGGCAGGAATGGAGATGCTTCTTCCATGTAAATTGGAATTAGGTGCAGTAAAGTCACTAAGCATCTTCCTTACATTATTATTATTTTCGGCTGCCATCTCCTCTTCTTGTTCGAAAATTTCTGAAAGGTTTTCTCTGGATTGTTGTATTTTAGCTTCTCTTAATTTTTTCTTCAGAGTCCTTTCAGGTTCTGGATCTGCTTCCACAAGAATGTTCTTATCCTTGCTCCTGCTCATGTGACAAAGAAGAAGGCACAAAAAAATAATAATAATAGAGATTTTCTTTACCACAGTATAGAGGTTCCCTTATGTGAGTAGAAGAAAAGAGGAAGAAATTCGAACACAGATAGAAGAGGGGGTTCGAATTTGGTGATGATGTGAGGAAGACATGTTAGTTAATGAATGAATAAATAGAATAGGATGAGAGAGAGAGAGGGAATTTTCGAAAATTATTTTTGAAAAGGAGTTAGTGATTTTTGAAAATTGGTTTTTGAAAATGTGTTAGTAATTTTCGAAAATTAAGATTTAAAAATTAAAATAATTAATAAATTAAAAAGAAATTTTGAAAAAGAGGGGAGATATTTTCGAAAATTAGAGAGAGAGAGAGTTAGTTAGGTAGTTTTGAAAAAGTTAAGAAACAAACAAAAAGTTAGTTAGTTGGTTGAAACAAATTTTGAAAAGATAGGAAGTTAGGAGGTTAGGAAAGATATTTTGAAAAGATATTTTTGAAAAAGATAAGATGAGAAGATATTTTTGAAAAGATATGATAGAAATTAGTTTTTGAAAAAGATTTGATTTTTAAAATCTCAATTAATGACTTGATTCATAAGAAATCACAAGATATGATTCTAGAACTCAAAGTTTGAATCTTTCTTAACAAGCAAGTAACAAACTTCAAATTTTTGAATCAAAACATTAATTGATTATGTTATTTTCGAAAATTTGGTATAAAAATAAGAAAAAGATTTTTGAAAAATATTTTTGGAATTTTCGAAAATAACTAAGAATTTTGAAAAAGATTTGATTTTGAAAAAGATTTTGAAAAAGATAAGATTTTCAAATTGAAAATTTGATTTGACTCATGAAAGGAACTTGATTTTTAAAAAATTTTGAAAAAGTCAACTCAAATTTTCGAATTTGATGAGAGAAAAAGGGAAAGATATTTTTTTGATTTTTTGAATTTTTTTTTTTATGAAAACATGAAAATTATGCAATGCATGAAATTTTTAGATCAAAACAATGAATTCATGCAAGAATGCTATGAATGTCAAGATGAACACCAAGAACACTATGAAGATCATGATGAACATCAAGAACATATTTTTGAAAAACTTTTAATGCAAAGAAAACATGCAAGACACCAAACTTAGAATTCTTTAATGCTTAGACACTAAGAATTCAAGAATGCATATGAAAAACATGAAAAGACACAAAACAAAAAATCATCAAGATCAAACAAGAAGACTTACCAAGAACAACTTGAAGATCATGAAGAACACCATGAATGCATGAGAATTTTCGAAAAATGCAAGATGCATATGCAAGTGACACCAAACAAGAAATACAAAATATTTTTGATTTTTATGATTTTCTAATTTTTTTGGATTTTTATTTTATATTTTTCGAAAAACTATTTTGAAAAAGAAAAATAAGGATTCCAAAATTTTCAATATGAATTCCAGGAATCTTATGCTCTAAAGCTCCAATCAAAGGGTCAGGCATGGCTTAATAGCCAGCCAAACTTTAGTATGTAACTTAGACATGACACGCCTGACATTCCTTACATTCAACAGCCAATTGGCTAAGAAAGATAAAGAAGCTCTTCTCTTGGGTATAAGGATTGAGACATGGCTTTACAGCCAGCCAGGCTTCAGCAGATACCTCTCGTGCATACAACAGCAAATTTTATTGGCAACAACTAACTTGCTCTTGTGATGATGATTAGGAAGCCTCAGTCCAAAAGAATTTAGACATGGCTTTGCAGCCAGCCAGGCTTCACATGCTTCATGAAACACTAGAATTCATTCTTAAAAATTTTGAATAAATTTTTGAAAACATTTTTAATTTTTTTTTTTTTATTTTTTTTTTTCGAAAACAGATGAAAAATTTTTTGAAAATATTTTTGAAAAATTTTTGAAAAGAAAACGAAAAGAAAATTACCTAATCTGAGTAACAAGATGAACCGTCAGTTGTCCAAACTCAAACAATCCCCGGCAACGGCGCCAAAAACTTGGTGCACGAAATTGTGATGTCCAGGCTCGAACAATCCCTGGCAACGTGAGCAACTTGGTGCGCGTAATCGTGATTACACACTCATAATTTGTCACAACTTCGATACAACTAACCAGCAAGTGCACTGGGTCGTCCAAGTAATACCTTACGTGAGTAAGGGTCGAATCCCACGGAGATTGTTGGTATGAAGCAAGCTATGGTCACCTTGTAAATCTCAGTCAGGCAGATATAAAGTGATAATGGTGTTTTCGAATATTATATAATAAAATAGGGATAGAGATACTTATGTAAATCATTGGTAGGAATTTCAGATAAGCGAATGGAGATGCTTTTCGTTCCTCTGAACCTCTGCTTTCCTGCTATCTTCATCCAATCAGTCTTACTCCTTTCCATGGCTGGCTTTATGCAAGGGCATCACCGTTGTCAGTGGCTACATCCCCTCCTCTCAGTGAATAATATGCTCACGCACCCTGTCACGGCACGGCTATTCATCTGTCGGTTCTCGATCATGCTGGAATAGGATTCACCCTCCTTTTGCGTCTGTCACTAACGCCCAACAATCGCGAGTTTGAAGCTCGTCACAGTCATTCAATCATTGAATCCTACTCAGAATACCACAGACAAGGTTTAGACCTTCCGGATTCTCTTGAATGCCGCCATCATTCTAGCTTACGCCACGAAGATTCTGGTTAGGAGATCTAAGAGATATTCATTCTAGCTTATTTCATGTAGAACAGAAGTGTTTGTCAGGCACGCGTTCATAAAGGAGAAGGATGATGAGCGTCACACATAATCATCACCTTCAGTACGTTCTTGGGTGCGAATGGATATCTTAGAAGAGAAATAAGAAGAATTGAATAGAAAACAGTAGTACTTTGCATTAATCTTTGAGGAACAGCAGAGCTCCACACCTTAATCTATGGAGTGTAGAAACTCTACCGTTGAAAATACATAAGTGAAGGTCCAGGCATGGCCGAGATGGCCAGCCCCCTAAAACGTGATCAAAGGATCATAAGGTAATCCAAAGATGGTCAAAAAGACTAGTAAAAGGTCCTATTTATAATAAACTAGTCACTAGGGTTTACATGAGTAAGTAATTGATGCATAAATCCACTTCCGGGGCCCACTTGGTGTGTGTTTGGGCTGAGCCTGAGTGTTGCACGTGCAGAGGCCATTTGTGGAGTTGAACGCCAGTTTCTGTGCCAGTTTGGGCGTTCAACTCTGGTTTTGGATCCTTTTCTGGCGCTGGACGCCAGATGTGGGCAGAAGGCTGGCGTTGAACGCCAGTTTACGTCGTCAATTCTTGGCCAAAGTATGGACTATTATATATTGCTAGAAAGCCCTGGATGTCTACTTTTCAACACAATTGGAAGCGCGCCATTTCGAGTTCTGTAGCTCCAGAAAATCCACTTTGAGTGCAGGGAGGTCAGAATCCAACAGCATCAGCAGTCCTTTTTCAACCTCTGAATCTGATTTCTGCTCAAGTCCCTCAATTTCAGCCAGAAAATACCTGAAA